>NC_142805.1:17184460-17393327 GCF_049724085.1 Artemia sp. Qi Xiang Cuo
GGGGGATAAATTATTTGGATAGTTTGAAGTCAGAAAACAATTCTTTCAAGGTATATGGTCACTAAAAAAATTACAGAAGAATAGCGAGATATCTGGAAATTTTGTTAACTAAAAAAAAAATAAAATGTAATATTTATTTAAGTGTTTTTCCAAGTGTTTTTAAATGTGTTTTGTTTTCAATGACCGTTTTTCCAAGTATTAAATACTATTATTAGGTTAATATAGTGTTTCGTTTAAGTGACTTATGATAATTAAATTTAAAAAAAAACAAGTTTTTTCAACTGAAAGTAAGTAGCAACATTAAAGCTTAAAATGAACAGAAATTATTAGGTATTTGAGGGGGTTCACCCCCTTGTGGTAAAGTATTTGGACTGTTTGAAGTCAGAAAACAATTCTTTCTAGGTGTATAGCCACTAAAAAATTACAGAAGAATAGCGAGGTATCTGGAAATTTTGTTAACTAAAAAAGGAAAAAAAAGCCCAGTATAAAGTAAATGTAGTATTAAATACTATTATTTGGTTAATATAGCGTTTCATTTAAGTGTTTTGGGTGCCGGCACGGGGGGGGGCATGGCCCCCTGGAAATTTGCGACTATAAAGTATTATAAGGAAACCAATGGAAAAAGAGCAGAATAGGGGAAAAAACATGGAAAAATGTGTTTAACCCCATTTTTATAAACAGTTGAGTCTAAAGGCATTAGATATTTTGGTGTTTATAACCAAGTTCAAAACTGTCGATATTGTTAAAAAATATCCGTCCAACACTTCGGCATTGCTCAGCAGATCTCTGAAATAATGTATGTAATAAAGAGATTTTCAATAAGATCGCTTGCTTTTTTGGGGGTGTTTCCCCTTTTTTCAAAATGCAGGCAAATTTTCTCAGATTTTTGGTTTTGGTAGGGTAGCAAATGTAACATTAATTTGAAAGAATTTTATATATTTAGAGGCAGCATGAAAAGCCAATACTGCCGGTGTAATAATTGTCCTGAGATTTCCAGTTTTAGTTTTGGTGGATATTCGTCCCAGTCACTTTTTACTTCCATTTTTTTTATCACAAACTATTTGATAAGATTTTCATGTGACGAAATTCTTTTTGGACCTGTTCATTTTATTAAATTGAATAGGACACTAAAAAGAAGAGGGTTAATTTGGTAGCTGGATAGTAAGTTTAAATTTTGTTTTTCTTTCGCTATTCTATTTTTTTAAGATCAGAAATTAAATTTAAAACAAAATTAACTAAAAAGAATCGTTTTCTGACTTCAAACTGTCCAAATACTCTACCCCCCGGTAAATACTCCCCAGAAAATCCCCCCCGGGGAAAAGAAGGCTTTCTAAATTTGAGAATTTTGTTTGACTTTTATTTTTTTGTTAATTTCCGTAGGGTGTATGAGTTTTGTTACTTGTGCATTATGGGCAACTCACTCAAGCTTACGCTGTGTAAAACTCAAGAACAAAACTGGTTTCTTTGTTAGTTTTTTCAGCTTAGCGCGAGACAAGACAAAGAAACGTGATAGAATATATGGGAAATACATAATTTGGGCTATATATTTGCATATAAGGGGGGGGATAAAGTATTTGGGTAGTTTGAAGTCAGAATACAATTCTTACCTCATAATATGCAGAATAATTATACCTAATTTACCCCCCCACTCCCCCTAATGTACACATATATAGCCCAAATTCGTTTCTAAAGTAACGAAGAAACCAGTTTGTTCTCGAGTTTTACATATCGTAATTTTGAACCAGTGGCGTATAACACGCAAGCATCGGATTTTTTCATTGATAGAGAACTTTAACGTAAAGAGCGAGGTCTTGAGGAGGAGGCAATCCCTTTCATACAGGTGATAATTTCAATTCGTTTTAAGGTTCGATGTTGCTTTTCACTATCAGTTGAAAAACTTGTTTTCTTTTTATTTATTTAATTAATTACAGATAGTATTTGTTAGTATATAGGAAACATAAGATTTTCTAAAGAAAAGTAAAGAGCCTCATTAAACCAAAAATGAGCAGAAATAGAGTAAAATAATCTTCAAAGTAAAAACTATGGAGTAATAATAGAAAAAAAATTAAAAAGATATAAAATATTTTTATATGGAAAAGACTATGTCATTAACTTTTTCCACAAAACAATTTTGTCAAGGAATAGTAAACAGCCTCATTAAGCCAAAAATGAGTAGAAATACATTCAAATAATTTTCCAAGCGTAAAACTACCACAAATCACCATAAATAAATGAATTGAACCCAAAACGAACAGAAATAACAGTAAATAACCTATTCAAACTCAAAATAGCAACAATTAGCTTGAGTAGATCTGGCATCCCCCACACCTCCTCAAGACCAGAAAGTAATTTGCCCTTTACTAAAAAAAATACATTTTAAATGTTTTCACTTTTTGACTTTAAAAAATAAAGAAAAATTAAGACTATAAGGAATAGACATCAGAATATGCATATCAAACTGACAATACACGGTTTTTTTTTGTTTTTTTTTAGTAAAGTGCAAATTATTTTATGGTCTGAAGAAGACATGGGTGTTGTCAGCCATACTCCTTTTACTTTTTCTCCTTTTACTATTGTAATTTCTGTTAGTTTTGGATTTCATTTATTTGTCAATGGTGATTTGTGGTAGTGTTACACTTGGAAGATAGGAAAAATTAACTCGTAGAATTTGACAATGCTTTTGTCCGTAAATAACTTAAACATTATAGAATTTGTTGGCTCACAAAGCCAACTATCTTTTGAAAGAATAGCCAAACCTTCTTAAACTTTTTGGTGCCATATGTTTTAGCTTAATTTTGATGATTGTTCGCCTATATTTTTTTCTTCTTCATTTTTTCGCTTTTTTTTTAATCTGGCACCTGCTACCACCGAAAACTGCATAAGTTCATATGGAAGTTTTTTCAACACAATTGGATTTTTTTTTTTTTTTTTCTCAGTTTACTTCTGGTTTGTTGTTATCAGATTCTTCTTGTATGTAAATTACTCTTTTTCCCGTTCCTAGGCATTTTTAAACGAAAATAAAAAAAAACACAAATAAAAGTTTCAAATTTAGAAACCTTATTATCCACGGGGGGGGGGTATTTTCCGCGAGGTTTTTTTTCGAAAGGAGGGGGTATTTTCCATGGGGGTTTCTTTCTGTGGGTGGATACTTTTTTTTTGGGGGGGGGCATTTTCCGGGGGGTCCAATACCCCTCCCCCCCATTTACTATATTCATTTATATTATTTTACTGTGTTCATGGTCGTATATTTGGCTTTAAAATAAAATTATTTATCTATCTATCCAATATACATAATAATTTTACCAAACACATTTTGCATGCAGACCCGCTATGCTTTACCCCCCCCCTCCCCCACCCATAATGTGCAAATCTATAGCCCAAATTTATTTCTAAAGTAACGAAGAAACTAAGAAAAAAAACGATGTGTTCTCGAATTTTACACAGCGTAAACTTGAGTGAGTGGTGCATAATACACAAGTACCAAAATTCCTTCCCCGTACGGAAATTAAAAAAAACAAAACTCAAATAAAATTCTCAAATTTGGAAAGCCTTATTTTCTAGTGGGGGTATTTTCCCGGGGGTAGTTACGGGGGGGGGGGTATTTTCCGGGGGGTCATTTTCCTCAGGGGATATTTTCTGGGGAGGGAAGTATTTTCCGGGGGGTAAATTATGGGGAGGGGGTAAACGCCTAAAACCGTACGAAAAATGTGGTTCAATTCCACTTTCTAGGGTTATAATGAAAGAAAGGTTGGGATGGTTAGGGCACGTTGTGCGGATGAAGGATGACAGATTGCCGAAGATTGTCCTTTTCGTCTAACCGTCTAGGGCTAAACGGAAATCAGGTTGTTCTTCGTCTGGGATGGGTGGATGTCAAAGAAAGATTCAAAGGAAAAGGGAACTTCCTGGGAGGGTGTGAAGAGGGAGCATTGAATAGATTGGGATGGAGGAGGAGTGTACGTATCTGTGTTGGCCTCAGGTGGCTTGGTGCTGCAGTGAGTTGTTAGTAGTAGTAGTAGGCTGGTGCCTGATCACCATGTGACAAAAGAATTTTTAGCCTCCAAGATTGTCAACAATTCTATAAGCCTATCCCAGCCTATTCAGTGGAGGTGTGCTTAATTCCTGTAATCAGAACATCTAACAGAAGAAGTTGTTGTATGCCAACTAAACTTATTGAAAAATGAGAAAGATTTCCTAGCTGGTGTGCTTAGATCTTTGCTGTGACCCTTGTAAAGGGTTTACGTCTTGATGTGGCTGAACGTTGTAGTTTTTTCGTATTATTTTCTGAAGCGAAGAGTATGGTAAAAAAAAGTAGCAAAACATCCCTATTTTATCAGTGGCGTAATTTCGTCAAAATTATGGTGGAGGGGGGGGATAAAAACTAAAAATAAGTCGTTTGGTACCATAAAGATACTATTTAGTAACATAAAAGTAATATAAAGGTAAATATGTACTAAAAAAAAACTAATTTGTTTCTGTTGATTCTTGAATTATGCAGGTTTATCTTAGTTTTAACAAGATTTTGGAAGAAACTAAATTTCATCTGGGGGGGGGGGGCAAACCGAGGTCTGGGAGGGGCAGTTCCCCCCCCCCTCCTGCCTCACAGCAAATTACGCCCCTGATTTTTATTATTCCACAGAATGGTGAGATAAGAGTGTTGTTCATGATACTTCCTAGCCCTCCAAAGCTAAGTTTAGATTTTTGTTTCTTTATTTACAAACAGAAAAACAATTTTTATAAAATACAAAAGCTACACAAATAAAAACAATTGACGTTCTTGCTAGCATGCGCCATAAGATGTTATCTAGCTTCATCAACTTTAATACAGTAACAACTAATAAATAAAACTAAAAAAAGAAAAAACATTAGAGGGAGAAAATAGCAAAACACGTTTTGGGTTTTCGACTGTTATTAGAAAGAAGAGCTTGTTATCAAAGGGAAGATTTTCAGGCACTCAAAACAATATTGATTCCAAAGCTGCATTTCCCAACTACTTTTGTTTCAGTGAGAAAAAAGAATATGACCCAATTAAAAAAATAAATAAATAAATAAATAAAGAAAAAAAAATCACATAGTTAGAGAGCCAAAAAGAAATATGAAGATGGTCTGAGCAAATCAGTTTAATTTCATTTTTTTGTGGAGGGGGGGGGGGGTTGGCCGTAAAATTAGGCTTTACGAAAATGTTAAATAACGCACTTTGAAGTAGAGTAGGTGTTGATAGTATCGTGAAACCTATCCTTGAGTATCCGATTTCTTCTAATGTTGGTCATATTGGGACAATATGGATAATGTATTGTCTTTTCATACGGAAAATGTAAGGGAATCGAATAAGAATCCTTCCTAAAAAAAAACTCAAAATTCCTTTCATGTACCCTGGAAAATTCGTCCGCATATCCCTAGGGTAGTGGCGTTAATGGGGGGGGGCGTCCCTTAAATTTTGAAATGTACCTTTTTAGAGATCATTTTCATCGAAGATGCCTTTTTTGATGTTAGAATTGGAAAAAAAATTGCAAATTTGCCATCCCCCAAGATTATTTTTCTCATCCCTTAAATTTTCATCAATTGACGCCACAGCTCTAGTGGTATGTGCATCCCTGGCTTGGATACCCTGTCCAGCTCAAAGTCTATGGTATTTTGGAAATAGGTTGAAATTATAGGCCTATGCTATTTTGGAGATCTCGCTAGAATCGCGGGTACTTGGGCATTAAATGGGCCTTTCTAAAAAGTCAAGTTTGGTTAATGCTAATGAAATAAAATAAAATAGGATGAATGCATAATAGTTTATGAACAAATATGGGCTATATGTTTGCACAGTAGGGGGGGGGGGGTTAAAGCATATTATATATTAAATACGTACCCTAACCTAACCTAGGTACCTTCCCCCCCCCCTATACCCCCCAAAACAACAATTTAAATAGCGTATACGCAATGAAAACCACGCTATCATTGTATTACTCTTTAGCGTTTAACCTGTCAAAAACGGGTTTTTCGGGACTGGTTTCCTTGTAAAAGTCCATGTAGTGCCCAAGTACCGAATCGCGTTCATTCGCCATGGTTTTTTCATCTCCCAGAAATGTCAGCGTGATAGTGCTGGCTTTTTGGAATATCCCACATTTCAGCCTCGTTCCATATCATTTAGGATATCCTGCATTCATGAAATGTCAAAAGGTTTAAAATTACGTATACTCCAATGCATTTTCCTCAAACCAGATTTTGCTGAAACTTTAAGTGGATAGAAAACAGATTCGATTCTCACAGTTTTAAAGGGTTGTTATAATAGGCTTAATTTGTCGTATCAGTGGAAATGTCCCTATGCTAGTATATTACTTGCTCAGTCAGACAAAGAGGTGGGCATCACCCTCGTATTCTGAGATGCTACTTAACTAACCCATATTGAAAATCAGAAAACTATTTGACATATGTATAATTTTTTTGAAGACCTTATCAAGAGAAAGATGTAGCCGCCAAAGATGGATCTTTGAGTGCCATTTTTCATGCACAATTTTGTCATAAAATTAACATTGCTCTTGCTCTGTAACGGCTCCCAAAAATCTTTTGCATTTGTTCATTTAACGAAAATATAATTAAAAAAAAGGAAAATTTGTTTTTGAGATATGTGTGCATGTTATTTTTTCGTAGCTTTCTTTTCTTTTCATTCTTTCTTTTATTATTTTTCCAAATGATGTGGTGTTATGGGGGTGAAGCCTACCCTAGTGTGGATCTGAAGGATCTTTCACGAAAAGCGGGAAAACGTGGCTCAAAAGGGTGTTTGAAGCCTTTTTTGAAGCTTCAAACACCCTCTCTCCAACCCTTTGATCTTGCTAAAGGAGTATAAAATATGTACACCTGGACCAGTCAGCGGGAAGTTCTCCTGCCAAGGAAATTAAAACTTGTAACCTGCCAATGCACATTTATCCTATTTTGACCTCCTCACTTCACCAGGAAGGGCTAAAAAATTAAAATAAATATGGTCAGTATCTCATGCTGGTACATTCCCCGAAAAGAGCAGCTTCCACCTTCGAGTCTTTGATTTCCCTCCGCTATTAATGAGGGCTGCCAACTTCAAGACACTGTTTTACACCGTATCTCCAGTGTTATGAGAATCAGTAAACCAGGCCTCGAAGAAGTTTTTTTCGAATGTTATTTTGTTTTTAACATTTTCCCCCTAGTAATTGGTTAAATATACAAAAAATGAAAGGGTCCTCAGATGGGTCTTCGCAAGAATTCCTTCTGTGTTCCGCTGTAGGTCAAATAGTGCATACCATAAATATATTCTTGATATTTGAAACGGTTTAAGAATAATACGGAAAAATACAAAAATGGATCTAATGCTTATTCGTCAAGCAATTCCTACAAAACGATATAATAGCTGTTATCTGTTTTTACAAGACAATCTCTCGTCTATTTTCTTTGTTATCTCAAATCTACCTGAACTTATGACCGAAATATTACAAACTATTGAGTTAGCCGATCAAAGGATGCCGCACCTTGATTTTGGCTCGGAGCGATGAGATTTCTATTTGCGACAAAGGTCCATCATTATTATAACTCTTGTTGACTTTCTCTCGAAAGAGGGAGAAAGCTTGCTCATTAAAGGATATAATGTTTGCTGATGTCCCCCCTTGTGTAACCTTATTATCCCTGCTCTGACTCAATGCTTGTACTAGCGCCACCAAAAGTGGCTCTTAGGGTTTGCAAGTTGCTGAAAAGCCATTTTTTCCTCAGAAATATTTAAATCGAACAAGTTGTGCGACCTTAGTGCAAGTTGGCACTAAGGCATGTTTTATGCTCAATTTCTGGGATTTTTTCGGCTATCTTTCTGTATTAGTTTTGAGTCCTGAAATAAATTGAACTGTTTTCTTTTTATGTGATTTTCTCAGTAATATTTAAATGGAACAAATTTTGTCCATTTTAGAAGTGATATTGAGCTGACAAATATTCCAAAATTAGCATTTCCTATGTTTAATAAATGGGTGGAACCCGAGGGAGTTTTTATGCTCGTTTTTTTTGGCATGATCAGAGCACTGATATGAATTGACCTGTTTTCTATTTATGTAATTTTCTCAAAAATATTTCAATGAAACAAGTCTTGCGCTCCTAGCAGTGACATTGAGCAGAGAAATATTTCTAATTGAGCATTTGCTGCATTAATAAAAAAAATCATATTTCCAAATGGGTGGAACTAGAAGGAGTTTTCATGCTTTTTTGCATTTTTGAGCACCGAGCTTTCTCAATTATTTGGCATTTTTTAGCACTGAGATGAATTGAGGTGCGTTCGATTGCACAATTTTCTTGGAAATATTTCAATGGAACGAAATTCCCGAGCTTAGCAGCAATATTGAACAGTGAAATATTCCAATTTAAGTATTACCTACATCAACAAAAGCTTCAGGTTTCAAATGAATGGAACTATAAGAAGTCCTTGCATTAAATTTTTGACGTTTTTTGGGTATTTTTCAGTAATAGTTTTGAGCACTGAAATGACTTGAGGTGTGTTCTATGTGTGTTTTTTCTATACAATGGGCTGTGCGAACTCGGCAGCGATATTGAGCTAAGAAACATCTCAAAAATGAGATTCTTCCGTAGACCGGATGTTGAAGAAAGCATTACTTTATCAATTTGTTCCTGGTTCGGGCTTTTTTTTTTTTTTTTTTTTTTTTTTTTTTTTTTTTTTTTATACTGTACGATAAGAAACATCTCAAAATGAGATTCTGCCACAGACCGAACCAAGGCCGGTACGTTCAAAATGATAAAAGACCTAAAAACCTAATTAGAGTAAAGCCAAGACAGATCGTCTCGGTGAGAGGCAAAGCTGGCATAACTTTTTCAGAATTGCGTAAAATGGTTAATTTCAATCTTTATGATGGTCTATCCTCCTAAGGCAGAACTGCTGCAGTTAGTCATTGTATTTCCTACACTAATAAAAATTTTATATTTAAAGTGGTGGAGCCGGAAGACGTTAATGCTCAATTTTTGGGTATTTGTTATTCGGCATTAGTTTTGATGAAACGGACTAGGGTGTTTTCTATTGGTGTATTTTTCTCAGAAACTTACTGATACATCAAACAGTTCGTGGTAACGAACTGGAAGTAAGGAGCAACCCGGCTCAATAGTTACTGAAACTCTAAAAAACTGAATTTTGATTCCAATAGATATATCAAAAGGATTGGCTTATTATGGTGGTTTCAAACATGTAATTTTCATTAATTTTTGTCTTAAAGGCTACAAGCCTGAGAAAATTTGCCAGATTTTCCAAAAAAGGAGAAACACCCCCCTAAAAGTCGAAGAATCTTAATGAAAACCACACCCCTCAGATTATCAGAAAACCTTACAGTAGAGGTTTCAAGCTCCTACCTACAGAAATGTGGAGTTTTTTATTTTTTGCCAGAAGAAAGATCACGGATGCTTGTTTGTTTGTTTATTTGTTTGTTATTTTTTTCCAGGGGTGGTCATATCGACCCGGTGGTCCTAAAATATCACGAATGGCTCATTCAAACTGAAATTAAAAGTTCTAGTGCCCTTTTTAAGAGACCAATAGATTGGAGGGCAACTAGATGCCTTCCCCCGCCCCTGTTCTGCCCCAAAGCGTCTGATCACAATTTTGGTATATCCATTTTGTTCATCATAGTTGAAAGGCCCAATAACTATGCTTTTGGATATAAAATGACCCCCCCCCCCACAGCCCCAGGGGAAAGGTCTTTAATTATAAAATTTGTCCATTTGTTACCCAGGCTATTTTTTTTATTTGTAAATATGTATACATTTTCGGGTGGGGCGGGGACGAATTTTCTGTTGGGGGTTGTCCCGCGGGGGCATTTTCCAGAGGAAGGAATTTTCCAGGGGGTTAGCTTGTCAGGGAAAATTATACACTGGGGGAATTAGGCAGAATTCCTATACAAAAATTCTTTTTATATGTTTTGCTTTCTCTTTTCCGTCTCAATTTTACGCGTGGAGTAATAGTCTTGGGTAAATTTCCATCAGGATTAAACTGTCTAGAGGATACTTCCATGGGGAGGGAGATTTTTCCGTGGAGGTGGGGCCAGGTTGTCTGGCATTATTTAGTTTTTTCATCAGCAATTAAATTAAGAAAAAAGTTTTTTCAACTGAAAGTAAGAAACAACATTAAAACTTGAAACGAACAGAAATTATTACGTATATGATGGGAATTGCCTCCACCTCAACACCTCGCTCTGTACGCTATAGTTTTAATTTTTAACAATTCCTTAAGAATGACTCCCGAAACACAACGGTCGTTTAATTAGAACAATACAGAGCTTTTTTAAATTACTAAAAACTTTAGCTTACAGAGCGAGGTGATGAGGAGTGGGCAATCGCCTTCATATACGTAATATTACGCTGATAGCTAACTTCTCTAGCCAACATATCGGTCAAAAATATATACATATTTGTATTTGAAGAAGGTTCGAGTATTGAGGCAGAAGTATTTTAAGTGCAATATTCCAAAAATGCGGCGTTTGATAATAGTTCTTACAATTAGCAAATTCTTCTGCTAGTGTCCCGTAAATATCTTCAGAGATAAACTCACCCACTGTATTGCACTTAATTGTTTCCTAAAGTGTGCATTTTGTTTAAGTTTCTGAATAATTAATGTTAAAATACATATTAGAAATAACACACGACTGGTCGTGTGTCTGGGTTGGGTCTGGGTCTGGGTTGGCTACCCATTTTCAAAAATGTCCTACACTGAGTCGTGTGCACCACACTTGGTGAAATTTTACCACGCGTGGCAGAAGTCCACCGCACATGGTAGAACAATTGGAGTATCAAGATAGACACCAGGTGCTAGAGAGGGGGCAATACTGCGGTTAAAACCTAGCATATTTACTTAGAACTTAAAATATTTGGCATCTGATTTTTCACTTCTCACATTGCTACTCCCTCAAAACCTCACTAGTGCATTTTGAGTCTTATCACAGCAACCGACTTCTCTATGCTTAATTTAAGTGAGCATGTCTTAAAATTACGGTGAGTCAAAAATAGTAAAGCTATTAAACTTTTGGGTGCTAAACAATTTTCTTATACTTTTCTTTGTTTTAAAATTATGTGGTTTTAAAGCAGTACCACATTTTCGTCATCGAATCGTGGAAATGAGTCATCAATACTGAAAAGTCAAGTTTACCAAAAACTGCATATGAAGTTCTTTTTTCATTGCAAATTGAGTTCTCGATTTTTCCAATTTTCTGAAGTCATATATGGCCATGCCTTATCCAGTAATTTTTTTGGGGAGGGGTATTTTTTTCAGGGGGAGTGGGATTGCACAAAAGAAATATAAAAAACCGTCAAAAACGTCTTTATATGCATCTTTGATACGTTCTTACGAGTCGCACAAACATTTCAGATGGGGGTGGGTTGGGTCTGACCCCTCTGAATACGGCTTTATATATGGCCAGCTTTCTACCAAACGAATTCAAACAATCAGAATTAATTTTCACTCTACTTTGTACGTTTTCACTAAATAACAAATCTTCAATTTATAAGTCGGTGAACAAATTTCATTACTTACAGTTTCCCAATCTGCAGGGATCACGCGAAAGGGGAAAGGGTCAGTGACCAGTTCCCCCAATCTTGAATGTCTTGGCACTCATTAAAATTATCCAATAGGATATCTCTTATTGTTGGGCTTCCTCCCTAAAAAATATTTCTGCGTACATGCCTGATAAAAAGGTACATCTCACAAAAGTCCTGTGTCGCTATACTAAAAGACACTGCCAGGATGACTGTAATGAAATTCGTTCTTTCGACATTTCTTCGACATTTCGACATTTCGAACTTTTCATATATCTTATTCGCGTTTTGTGTTGAGTAAAAAACCGTCGCGTTTACTCTTTTGTAAAGGACCAGGGGAAAAATATCTGGCACCTTTCCACCAGACACGCGATTCTACGCATCCAGGCCCCCCCCCCCCCCACAAAATCGAAGTTTCTTTGGAACGTTGTCAAATAAAGTAATTTTTCACGTTGTCAAATCACAGCAATTTTTGTCAGTAAAATCCAAACATCAACAATCTGTTGATTATCCAAGAACACAACATAAATCAAAGGAAAGTTACACATTCTTAATTTGTTTAATACCATATGTTTGTAAAAAATAATAGAAAATATTTATAAAAATATTTTAATATAGAAAAAATATTTTTTCTTTACGTTTTTAATACAATTTAGAATTAATAAAATGATTGATTGATTGAAAAAAAAAAGAAAGAAAAGGGAGAAAAAAAAAAAAAAAAAAAAGAAGAAAGAAAGAAAAAAAAAAAAAAAAAATCAATTTTTTTCACGGACAGGCTCAGGTAGGTACTCTACTTTTCTACGTAGTTCTTCTCGTAGATTTATTTTGCCCAAACGTTCATCTACAGCAGCCCAGAGGTCTCCTGTTTATAAATCAATTCAATTATGGAATTCAATCTCACCAGATGTCCCGTTGTTTCTGTCTGCAAAGGCAGTTATTCTTCGTGTATTTCCAGCTTAGTAATTTATCTCTCCTTTGTTTATTTTCCCTGTTTTCTCTTTTCCTAGTGTTTCTCATTTTGTATTTTTCCCTTATATATCGTTTTTTTTTTTTTTTTTTTTTTTTTTTTTTTTTTTTTTTTTTTATTGTATGGTATTGTTTATTCTCTTTAATCTTTATTTCATATATATTGTTTGATTTAGAGTAATATTTATGGTTGTCTTAGTACTTTATTATTGTATTGTAAGGCCCACAACAAGCCAAGCTTCATGGGCTAAATATTTTTTCTTTACGTTTGTAATACAGTTTAGTATTAATAAAATGATTGATTGATTGATTGATTGTAGCTGATCTCACCTACGTTTCTTGTTCTTTTACTTGTTATCCGCTTCTACCAAAAACTGCATAATTGCATTTGGAGATATTTTTTTTATTAAAAATCCAATTCCTGGTTTTTCATATTTTTTTTTAGATATACATGGCTGTGTAGGTTTCCACTTAGCCTATGTAAACAATTATATTTCATTTTCACTTTGCGTGGTACTTAAAGGGTCAGTTAAAAATTGCATTTCTGGAGCTAAAGACAACCGTCTTCGTGCGTCCATGTTCAAAAATTGAATATTTGTAAAGAAAAAGCAGGAGAAAGATGATGTTAGTAGAGATGCCTCATGAGCTTCGGGGGGGGCACCTCATATGGGCATAGAACCACGTGGTTTATAGTTTTTGTCAGTGAGAATTTGAAAAACAGGAATGTTGTAACTTTTATGTATGTTTTTATGGTTTTTGTCAGTGAGAATTTGAAAAAACAGGAACTTTGTCACATTTATGTATGTTTTTATGGTTTTTGTCAGTGAGAATTTGAAAAACAGGAACTTTGTCACTTTTATGTCTGTTTGTTGTCAGTGAGAATGGAAAAACAGGAACTTTCTCACTTTCATGGATTATTGAGTTATTAATCAAATTGCTTCCGGGCAAAGTTAATTAATGTCTGACAGATGACGTAAAGTTAATTAATGTCTTTGGAGTTCAAACAGAAATGTCTCCGAGCAAAGTTTAGATCACACATGACAGATGATGTCATGATTAATTGCTTGACATGAAAGGGGAATTAATTTGTTGTTCTAAAGAGAATTGATTCACGAAAGGGAATTAATTTGGAGTTCCAACAAGAGAATGTTTCCGAGGCAAAGTTTAGATCTTAGCGATGAATCGTTTTAGTGCGGGAATCAGGTCTCTTTGTAATTTCAAATGTGAAAGCACAGGGATGCCAAACAAAAGGAACACGCTGAAATTACGTTTAGGAAATTATTTGGGCGAAACTGTTTTAGCCATTTTATGGAATTATTTCCGCGAAACAGTTAGAGACATTTTAAAGGATGATTTTAGATGAGAATTTGAGGGTAAAACTCTGTGGTCGTTACAATACACAGGTTCCATTTGAACAGTGTTGTGAGGTCCTCTACCACAACCCAAAGGGTTCCGATCCCCCTACCCCAACCCCAAAGGGTCCCAATCCCCCTACCGCAACCCCCAAGGAAGCCCCCCGGGCTCCAAAGGCCCACCCGGCGCCCAAAAGACCACCAGGCACCCCAAGGGCCCCCCGGGCTCCCAAAGGCCTGCACCCAGTCCCCAAAAGTCCACCGGGCTCCCAAAGGACCAATCGGCTCTCAAGTGCCGCCCAGACCCCCAGAGGCCCTCCCCAGGCTCCCAAAAGGCCCTCCCCCGATCTCCTAAGGTCCACTGGGCTACAAAAGGACCAATCGACGCTCAAGGGGTCCCTCAGACCCCCAAAGGCCCTCTCTGGGCCCCAAAGGCCCTCCCCTGGTCCTCAAAGATCCCCTGGTCTCCCAAAAGACCACCCAATCCTCAAGGGCCCCCGGATTCCCAAACGCCCTCCCCGGGCCCCCCAAAGAGTCCCCTCTCCATTTTTTTAATATTTTTTATGGCTTTGTTATATCTTTTCTGAACAAGTTCCTTTCATAATGTCATTCATAAACCTATTTTCCAACCTCAAAGAGTCCCCTCCCCATTTCGTAAATACTTTCTTGAATTTTTTAACATGGTATTTTTTTTTAATTTTTTACGTATCTTAAAATGATGGAGAGGGGGACGCCCCTCGCCCAAAGTTTTTAGACAGTTTGATAAAAAATCTCAGTCGGTAAAATGGCGGCACGAGTGTCACTATTTTACTGGTTCAATGTTTTTATTACGGCAAATGGGTATGGGAATATATGGCGCAAAATCAAAGAAAGAAGATCATTCTCAGCCGGTAAAGAACAAAAATTGAATAATTTTAAGAGCAATATTACCCAAATCAGCCGGTAAAAAATCTATTCCCCCCCCACCCAAAAAAAATTCGCCATTTGTGCTTTTGGTCGGTGCCAGACCAAATCCACGGAGGTAGCTACTTGTACTTCTTATTCCCAGTCTGTTATCCCTGTGCACTTTTATAATAGGATAACGACGACAGGGCAATTATTCTACAGGTTCCATTAATTTTTTATTTCCAATATGAAACATATCACCTTTATCTCACCATGCTATGATTAATCCCCCCCCCCCCGAGCACTAGATGCACTGATGCACAACACTTAATGCACTAGACGAGAATAACCCGTGTTCGAACCCGCTGATCCGTGAACAACCCGTCTTTAAACACGGGTTGTTTAAAGACGGGTTCAATCAAGCGTTGTGCATCAGTGCATCTAGTGCATAAAACACGGGGTTGAAGCTTCGAACCCGCTGAAACTAGACAAAACTAGACGAAAAACAAGAAACTTGAAACTAGACGAGAACAACCAGTGTTCGAACCCGCTGAGCCTGAAAACGCGGCTCTTATTGTAAAGGCCTTTCCTTTCTACATTGCAAGAAGTTACTTCATGCCATTATCGTGAGTATTGGAACAGCTGTTGTTTTTTTTTCAAATTTCTGACTTCCGTGAAATTTATTGGCAATAATAATTTCCAAGTTTGACTTCAGTTATTTAATAGCCGGTAGTTAATTTTCAGCCATTTTGCATGAGAAGGTTGTTTACTCCTTCCCGTAGAGCTCCAATTTTAGAGTTGTTATCCTAGTGATTATTCACTATTTCTAGTGATTTTTCTGTATTGCTGAGCAAAAAAACCGCTAAATCAGCGCATAAGTCACTAGATTATTGAAGAAAATCACTAAATCAATGTAAAAATCACTAAAATGTAGTAATTTCTTTTTTGCCGGGTGGCAACCCTGTCCAATTTCCGTTTATTGTCTTTTATGACATCTCTCCACCCCATTCTTGGTTGACCTACTTTTTGTTTCCAGGTGGATGCCCCCCAAAAAACACGGATTTTGGATATCTATCATCCTTGAAATGTGATCTAGCCATTTTGACCTTTTTTCGTTATAGCCCTGTAAAGCGGGATCGAACCACTTTTTTTAATGTAGCGGTCAGTCCGGCTATAACCAACTTCAGACAATTCCTCTGGAAAACGTCTAGCATATCTTCCTCGACCTCTTGAAGCACCCATGTTTCAAATCCATTCAGAGCTGATGCAACTAAGGTAGCTTTAAATTTGTTTTCTTATATATACGCTAGTACTAAGCACCCATGGTTAAATTGTAGCATAATTGTGTACGTGGCTAGTATACACAAGTAGAAATTGTTTTATGCAACTTTTGATCGGAAGGATTGAAATGCGTTTTTTGGTAATGAATTCTTTATATTTGGGTTAAAATCTGCAATGCCAATTGGAAGCAGTGACTTCAAATGACAGTCCACTGCCTCAAGTCCTGGATTCAAGTTTAGACTAGAATAATGGTTCTGAAGTTAATGTTATAAATTGTTGGCGATTTTTAGAGGTATATAATGAAACAAATCTGTGGAGACAGGAAAGGGAAATGAAAGCGTGGCCCGAAACCCTTTTTTGGACGTTTCTGTTGGCCCTTAGTATTTAAGAATTTGGGAAAGGAAAAATTTTAGTCGAACTCAAAGATGCAAGGTAGGATAGTCTTACCTATTCCATTTGATATAGAGAAAAACTTTAAAAGAAGTATCTGCAAAACAAAATGTTCGTGTAAACATAAAGTTGAAATCCTGTGGCCCCCCCCCCCCGCAATACATGAAATTTTAAACTGCATCTCCCAGCCACTCTCAAGAAAGCTTGTAGAAGTAATTGAACGGCCATTTATAAAGTTATTTAACCAAAAGACTCCAAAGTTCATTAGTTTTAGCTCACTCTACTAATCGATTGGGACCACGTGTCAATAAATAAAAACGGCGACGCTTTTGGGCCAATGTTGCCTTCACCAGTCACAACATGCCTTCTGAAAAGCATGTAGGCCAACGTAGGAGAAAAACACATGCGAAAATTCACCATAAAATAAGCCAAAAAAATATAGCGTCAAGTAGCTCAAAAAGGTGTAGCTTTCTAATGAAGTCGTCTTTGAGAATCAAGAAAGTGTTAATGTTTGAATTTTTAGAAACAAAATCTATAATCAAATTTAATTAATTAGTCTTGCTGATTTATTTCCATGATTCAACATGGGAACACTGTTGAAAACGTGGTACTGTTTTAAAAACTTATGAATATTACGAGTAATTTTAAAACAAAAGAAAATCTTTGAAAAATCTTAGAAAAGAAAAACCTTTTCAGGCATGGATGGATCTAAGATAGGTCTGGGGAGGAAAAAAATGTTTATGTTTTGATTTCTTTGGCATTTTTAAAGATATGTCCAAGGACCACATTACTTGTGCAAAACCTATAAAAGTCAGTCGCAACATTTGAAATGGCGTTATTTAACACTTCTTTTCAAGAGCGGAATCCATAATCCACCTTGGTAAAAGAAATGCATCTGACTGGTTTAAGGCATTCCTATCTCTTATTTGGGTCTCAAGATAATCAATGAGGAGCATAATTTTTTTTCCAAAATACGTCATATAGGCCTTTTCTAAAATGCAGAAACAGTAGGAATTGTCGTCTTTCGACATAAAATTTTAACTCTTTCAAAGCGCCCCCCCCCCTCCTTAGAAGAAGCCCAAACAACTCCTCATTGCTCGTACACATGAATACACTTTCAAAATTTTTGAGTTAAATGTAGTTTTCTAAGCAACGAACCCTCCCACCCCCAAAAAAAAAGAATAATGTCAATAAAGTGAATTCTTTCTAAGTTGTTGGCATTATGTTCTTTAGAATAGTTTACAAATATCTGGGATCAATGATGTAGTTTATGCCTAATTTAGGACTTTGTAATTATATTCCGAAGCCTAATTTTCTATCTTATTTATCGTTTCTTCCCATCAGAACAAAAATGTAAGTCCACTATTAACTCATAATAGTAGAGAGCTATCTTATACTCGTGTCACCCACCCCTGCTGCCACCTACAACTTTTTTTACATAGTTTAATGAGGACAGGGTCAATGACCTCTTTCTCCAGGTGTGTTTTTGGCACGCTCTCAACGAATGTCAAGATCAATGTTGTTGTTGTTTTGTACAGAGTCATTACAGAGAACACGTGGTTAATGGGGTCAATGTTGTTGTTGTTTTGTACAGAGTCATTAGAGAGAACACGCGGTTAATGGGGTCAATGTTGTTGTTGTTCGAGGCAAAGTTAATGACACTTCCTTCCTGTTCGAGGCAGATGTTATGATCCGGAAATAGTATCTGTTGTTGTTATTTGAGTCAGATGCTATGAGGTTCCGAGAAACAGATAATGACATTTCCTTCCTGTTCGAGGCAGATGTTATGATCCAGAAATAGTATTTGTTATTGTTGTTTCCGAGCCAAATGTTACGAGTTTCCGGGAAACAGTTAATGACACTTCCTTCCTGTTCGAGGCAGATGTTATGATCCAGAAACAGTATTTGTTATTGTTGTTTCCGAACCAAATGTTACGAGTTCCCGGGAAACAGTTAATTAATGTCTGACAGATGACGTCAAGTTAATTAATGTCTTTGCATTTCCAAAGAGAATTGTCTCCGAGAAACAGTTAGATCACACATGATGTCATGATTGATTGATTGACACGAAAGGGGAATTAATTTGTTGTTCTAAAGAGAATTGATTCACGAAATGGAAATTAATTTGGACTTCTAACAAGAGAATCGTTTCCGAGGCAGATGTTTTGATCCTAGCGCGCGAAAAGGTTTCCAAATAATTGAAATAAGCCAGCGCAGGGATGCCAAACAAATGGAACATGCTGAAATTCCGTTTGGGGATAATTTTGGCGAAACCGTTTTAGCTAATTTATGGAACTATTTCGATGAAACAGTTAGAGACATTTTGAAAGAAGATTTTAGGAAAGGTTTTAGAAGAGAATTAGAGGGTGAAACTCTGTGGTCCTTATAATACACAAGTTCCATTTGAACAGTGTTGTGAGGTCCTCTACCCCAACCCCAAAGGGTTCCGATCCCCCACCCCAACCCCGAAGGAAGCCCCCGGTACTCAAAGGCCCCCCAAGCTCCCAAAGAGCCCCAGCCCCCCAAACGCTCTCCTCAGACCCGCAAAGGCCCTCCGCTGGTCCTCAAAGGCCCATCGAGCTCCCAAAAGACCAACGGGGTCCCAAAGGCCATCACCCGGCCCCCAAATGTCCCCCAGGCTCCCAACTGGCCCCCCCCGCCCCCCAAAGGCCCTCCCTTTGGTCCCCAAAGGTCCCCACAGACTCCCAAAGGGCCCCCCCGGCCCCCAAAGGCCCTCCCCCCTGGGCCGCAAAAATCCACCGGGCTCCCAAAGGACCAATCGGTCCTCAAGGGCCTCCAGACCCACACAGGCCCTCCCCGGGCTCCCAAAGGACCAACCAGCCCTTGTTTTAGTTTTAGTTAAAAGTATAGAGTATTTTAGCTTATAGTCATAACTTAGAGTTTTTCTTTAAGTTCTAGTTTAGTTAAATTTTTGTTAAGAGTTTTATGTTTTAACTTTCAGTTTAAGTTATAGTTTTAGTTTGGTGTAGTTTTAGTTAAGAGTTTTTAGTTTTAGCTTAGAGTCTTAACTTAGAGTTTAAGTTAGAGTTGTTGTGTAGTTTAGTTTTAGTTAAGAGTTTAGAGTCTTAGCTTAGAGTTTTAGTTTAGAGTTTTTAGCTTAGAGTCTTAGCTTAGAGTCTTAGCTTATAGTTTTTGTTGAATTTCTAGTTTAGTTTAGTTTTAGTTAATAGTTTAGAGTTTTAGCTTAGAGTCTTAGCTTAGAGTTTAAGTTAGAGTTGTTGTGTAGTTTAGTTTTAGTTAAGAGTTTAGAGTTTTACCTTAGAGTCTTAGCTTAGAGTTTTAGTTTAGAGTTTTTAGCTTAGAGTCTTAGGTTAGAGTTTTTGTTGAAGTTCTAGTTTAGTTTAGTTTTATTTAAGATTTGATTTATATAGATTAGTGCATTTTCTTATATTTGGTTTTAGTTTTATAGTTTATCTTAATTTTATTTTAGAGTTTAGAGTTTTATATTATTACTTTATTCTAGTTTTTTTTTGTTAGATTAATATTGTATTTTAATTTTATTTAATTTGTTGATTTTTTTACCTTTGAGTTTATTATATATGTTTATTTTATTTTTATTTAATAGTTTTGTGTTTTAACTTATAGCCTTATATTAGAGTTTTAATTTGAGTTTTAGTTTAGTTTATTTTTATTTAATAGTTTAGAATTTTAGCTTAGAGTCTTAGTTCAGTGTTTTTGTTAGAGTCCTAGCTTATTTTGGTTTTAGTTAATAGTTTGAAGTTTTACATTTGAGTTGATGGCAGAGTTCTAGTTTAGTATTTTTCTGGATAAGAGTTTAGAGTTTTTTAGATTATAGTATTATATTAAAGTTTTTGTTGAATTTCTAGTTTAGTTTAGTTGTAGTTAATATATTATATTTTGTTTTGTTTTTATGTTTTATTTTGAATTTGGGTTAGATTCCATTTTTTTCGCTTATTGTTTTTTTGTTAGAGTTCTATCTCACTTTAATTTTATTCAATTTTTTTATTTTTTTTACCAATTAGCTTAAACTATAATTATTGTTTTTTTTTTTTTAATATTTTGGTTGTTTTAAATTATAGTTTCAGTTAGAGTTCTAGTTTAGTTTTATTTAAGATTTTGGGATTTTAAATTAGAGTATTAGCTTAGAGTTTTTTTGTTAGGATGCTAGTTAGTTTAATTTTAGTTAAGAGTTTTATTTTTTACCTCTGAGTTTTCAGCTAGAGTTCTAGTTTAGTTTTAGTTAAGAGTTTAGAGTTTTAGACTAGAGTCTTAGCTCAGAGTTTTATTCAAAGTTCTATTTTATTTTTTGTGAGTTTCTTAGTTTCTGAGATTATAGAACAATATTGGGTTATTATGCTATTGGACTAGTTTATATTAGTTCACGCTCATAGAATAGAGTTTTAGATGATATAATTAGCATATAGTTTTTGTTAAAATTCTAGTTTAGTTTAGTTTTATTACAGAGTGTAGAGTTTTATATTAGAGTCTTAGCATAAAGTTTTTGTTAGATTTAAAGTTTAATTTAGTAATAGTTAATAGTTTAGAGTTTTAGCATAGAGTCTTAGCTTAGAGTTTTTGTTAGATGTCTAGTTTATTTTACATATAGTTAAGAGTCTGGAGTTTTACCTTATAGAAATAGCTTAGAATTTTAGTCAAGTTTAGTTTTAGTTAAGAGTTTAGAGTTTTTTTTAGCTTAGAGTCTTAGTTAGAGTTCTAGTATAGTTTTAGTTAAGAGTTTGGTGTTTTACCCTAGAGTTTTTATTGAAGTTCTAGTTTAATTTAGCTTTTGTTATGAGTTTAAATTTTTAGCTTAGAGTCTTAGCTTAGAGTTGTTTGTGAGAGTTCTAGTTTAATTTAGTTTTTTTTAAGAGTTTATAGTTTTTAGATGAGAGTAATATCTTAGAGTTTTGTCGAAGTTCTAGGTTAGCTCAGTTTTAGATAAGAGTTTAGAGTTTTCTCTTAGAGTCTTAGCTTAGAGTTTTTGTTAGAGTTGAAGTTTATTTTTGTTTTAGTTAAGAGCTTAGAGTTTTTAGCTTAGAGTCTTAGCTTAGAGTTTTTGTTAGAGTTATACTTCAGTCTAGATATATCTCATACGATTTAGTCCGATCACGGTGTCTCAGCTTAGATTTTTTGTTAGAGCCGTTGTTTTAGTTTAGTAATAGTTAAGAGTTTAGATTTTTAGCTCAGAGTCATAGATCATAGTTTTGTTAGAGTTAGAGTTTAGTTTATATATAGTTAAGATTTTGTAGTATTACATTAGAGACCTAGCTTAGAATTTTATTTTATTTTATTAATAGTTAAGAGTTTAGTCTTTTATCTTGGAGTCTTAGCTTAGAGTTTTTGTTAGAGTTCTAGTTTAGTTTAGTTATAGTTAAGAGTTTGGTGTTTTACAATAAAGACCTAGCTTAGAGTTTTAGTTTAGTTTAATTTTATTCCAGAGTTTATTGTTTTATATTTAAATATGATGATAGAGTTTTTGTTAGTTTTCTAGTTTAGTTTAGTTTTAGTTAACAGTCCATAGTATGATAAAATTGTATTTTATATTGGGTTTTGTTATAATTCTATATTATTCTTTTTCTGTTTAAGAGTTTAGTGTTTTTATATTATATTCTTGGTTTAGAGTTTTTGTTGAATTTCGAGTTTAGTAGAGATTTTTGTATTATAAGTATAGTGTTAATTAGAGTTCTTTCTGCTCCACGATTTAGTTAAGAGTTTATTGTTTTGGATTATCGTATTATCACGGAGTTTATGTTAGAGTTATAGTGTCTTTTAGTTGTAATTAATAATTTATAGTTTTAGCTTATAATCTTAGCTAAGAGTTTTAGTTTAGTTTTAGTTAATAGTTTAGAGTTTTACCTTAGAGACTTAGCTTAGAGTTTTATTTTAGTTTAGTTTTACTTAATATTTTAGAGTTTTAGCTTAGGGTCTCAGCTTAGAGTTTTTGATATAGTTCTAGTTTAGTTTAGTTTTAGTTAAGAGTTTATTGTTTTTAGCTTAGAGTCTTAGTTTAGAGTTTTTGTTGAAGTTTAGTTTAGTTTTGGTTTAGAGTTAATTGTTAATTGTTAGAGTTAGAGTTAATTGTTAGAGTTCTAGTTTATTTTAGTTTTAGTTAAGAGTTTAGAGTTTTTAGCTGAGAGTCATAGCCTAGAGTTTTGTCGAAGTTCTAGTTTAGTTCAGTTTTAGTTAAGAGTTTAGAGTTTTAGCTTAGTCTTAGCTTAGATTTTTTGTTAGAGTTGAAGTTTATTTTAGTATTAGTTAAGAGCTTAGAGTTTTTAGTATAGATACTTAGATTAGAGGTTTTTTTATAGTTATACCTTAGTCTAGATACAGCTAAGGCTACTGAATCCTACCACGGTGACATGGCTTAGTGTTTTTGTTAGATTCGAAGTTTAGTTTATCTATAGTTAAATGCGTATAATTTTCTCTTAGAGTCATAGCTTAGAGTTTTGTTAGAGTTCTTGTTTAGTTTACACAGAGTTAAGAGTTTTGAGTTTTACCTTAGAAACATAGCTTAGAATTTTAGTTTAGCTTAGTAAGATTTAAGAGTTTATAATTTTAGCTTTGAGTCTTAGCTTAGAGTTTTTGTTAGAGTTCTAGTTTAGTTTAGTTATAGTTAAGAGTTTGGTCTTTTACAATAGAGACTTAGCTTAGATTTTTAGTTTAGTTTAGTTTTATTTAAGATTTTAGAGTTTTAGATTAGATTCTTAGCAGAGAGTTTTTTGTTAGAGTTCTAGTTTAGTTTAGTTTTAGTTAAGAGTTTAGAGTTTTAGACTAGAGTCTTATCTCAGAATTTTTGTTAGAGTTCTAGTTTAGTTCTAGTTAATAGTTTAGTTTTTTAATCTTAGATCATTAGTTTGAATCTTTCTGTTTGATTCATTTTTTAGTTTAGAGTTTTATCTTAGACTTATAGTTTTAATAAGAGTTCTAGTTTATTCAAGTTTTATTTAAAAGTTTAGAGTTTTGGCTTAGAGTCTTAGCTTAGTTTTTTTGTTAGAGTTCTAGTTTAGTTTAGTTTTATTTAAGAGTTTAGAGTTTTAGCTTAGAGTCTTAGCTTAGAGTTATAGTTTAGTTTTAGTTAAGAGTTTAGTGTTTTACCTTAGAGTCTTAGCTTAGAGTTTTAGTCTAGTTTAGTTTTACTTAAGAGTTTAGAGTTTTAGCTTAGGGTCTCAGCTTAGAGTTTTTTCTAGAGTTCTATTTTAGTTTAGTTTTAGTTAAGAGTTTAGTGTTTTTAGCTTAGAGTCTTAATTTAGAGTTTTTGGTAAAGTTTAGTTTAGTTTCAATTTTGAGTTTTTTATTAGTATTAGAGTTTTAGTTAGAGTTCTAGTTTAGTTTAGTTAGCTAACAGTTTATCGTCTTTGCTTAGAGATACATCTCTTAGTTTTTGTTAGAGTCCAAGCTTATTGTATTTTAATGTATTAGTTGGTTGATGTACATTATATAAATATATTGGATTTTTTGTAATAGTTAAAGTTCATTTTAGGTGATTTTATGAATTTAGACTTTTATCTTAGAGTCATAGCTTAGTTTTATTTTTAGTTATAGTTTTGTTAAGTTTTATTTTAGAGTTTCGATTTTTAGCTGAGTCTTATCTTAGAGTTTTTGTTAGAGTTATAGTTTAGTTTAGTTTTAGTTAAGAGTTTAGAGTTTTACCTTAGAGTCCTAGCTTAGAGTTTTTGTTAGAGTTCTAGTTTAGTTTAATTTTAGTTAAGAATTTGATATTTTACCTTTGAGTTTCAGTTAGAGTTCTAATTTAGTTTACTCTTAGTTAAGAGTTTAGCATTTTACCTTGGAGTCTTAGGTTTGAGTTATATTTTATCTTATTAATGGCAGGTAGTTTACAATTTTGGTATAGAGTCAAAGTTTAGAGTTTTGTTAGAGACAAAGTATCTTGCGTTTTTATTGAATAGTTTAGATCTTTAAATATTAGTAGATGTCATATCTCTATTTAAGTTTAGTTTTATATAATAGTTTAGAGTTTTTATATTATATTCTTATATAATATTTTTTTTTTAATTTATATTTTATTTTAGTTTTAATTAATATCCTAGAGTTTTGTTAGAGTTCTAGTTTATTTTACATTTTGTTAATGTTATAGAGTTTTAGCTATGAGTTTTTTTGTTAGATTTCTAACTCACTTTAGTTTTATTTAATGTTTTAATTTTTTTACCATTGATTTTAGGCTATATTTATAGTTTATTTTTATTTAATATTTTTGTTGTTTAATATTAGACTTTCAGTTAGAGTTCTAGTTTAGTTTTAGTTAAGAGTTTGGTGTTTTACCTTAGAGTCTTAGCTTAGAGTTTTTTGTTAGGGTTCTAGTATAGTTTAATTTTAATTAAGAGTTTAATTTTTTACCACTGAGTTTGAATTAGAGTTCTAGTTTAGTTTTAGTTAAAAGTTTTGTTCTTTTACGTAGAGTCTTAGCTTTAAGTTTTTAGTTAGAGTTCTAGTTTAGTTTAGTTTTGGTTAAGAATTTAGAATTTCAGCCTAGAGTCTTAGCATAGAGTTTTTTTTTTTAGAGTTCTAGTTTATTTTAGTTTTAGTTAAGAGTTAAGTTTTTACCATATAGTCTTAGCTTAGAGTTTTTGTTGAAGTTTTAGTTTATTATAGTTTCAGTTAGTAGTTTAGAGTTTTAGCTTATAGTCTTTGCTTAGAGTTTTTGTTAGAGTTGAAGTTTAGTTTAGTAATAGTTAAGAGTTTGGTGTTTTACCGTAGAGTCATAGCTTAGAGTTTTAGTTAGAGTTCTAGTTTAGTTTATTTTTAGTTGAGAGTTTAGAATTAGTTAGAGTTGTTAGATTTCTAACACAATTTCTAACACAAGTTCTAACAAAAACGACTCTAAGCTAAGACTCTAAGCTAAAATTCTAAACTCTTATCTAAAACTAAACTGAACTAGAACTTCAACAAAAACTCTAAGGTAAAACACCAAACTCTTAACTAAAACTAAACTAGAACTCTAACTAAGACTCTAAGCTAAAAAACTCTAAACTCTTAACTAAAACTAAACTAAACTAAAATTCTAAGCTAGGTCTCTAAGGTAAAACTCAAAAATATTAACTATATGTAAACTAAACTAGAACTCTAACAAAAACTCTAAGCTAAGACTCTATGCTAAAACTCTAAACTCTTAACTATTACTAAACTAAACTTCAACTCTAACAAAAACTCGAAGCTAAGACTCTAAGCTAAAACTCTAAACTATTAACTAAAACTATACTAAACTAGAACTTCGACAAAAACTCTAAGCTATGAATATCATATAAAACTCTATTTTAATAGCTTAAGCTAATACAAAAGAAACAACTAGAAAAAAAACCCAATATAATACTAAAATCGAGGATTCTAAAAAATTAACTAAAACTAAAATCGACATCCCACAATGAAACAAATATAAGACTCTAGGCTATGTAAATAAGATCTTAACTAACAATAAAATAGAACTATAACTTAAACTGTATTTTAAAATATCAAACCATTAACTAATAATAAACTAAACTATAAAAATAACAAAAAAAACTCTAATAGAAGAATCAACAGTAAAACACCAAACTTCCCACGAAAACAGATCTAAAAATATCGTATTAACTCAAGGATAAAACATAAAAATCTTAACTAAAACTAAACTAGAACTCTAATCTAAACTAAATTTTAAAAAAATAAAACTCTTAAATAAAACTAAAGTAAACTAGAACTCTAACAAAAAAACTCTAAACTAAAACTCTAAAATCTTAAATAAAATCAAACTAAAATAGACCTCTAAATAAAAACTCTAGGCTATTAACTAAAACTAAACTAAACTAGAGCTTCAACAGAAACTCTAAGCTAAGACTCTAAGCTAAAAACTCTAAACCATTAACTAAAACTAAACTAAACTAGAACTCTAACTGAAACTCAAATGTAAAACTCTAAATTATTAACTAAAACTAAAATAAACTAGAACTCTAACAAAAACTCTGAGCTAAGACTCTAAGCTAAAATTCTAAACTCTTAACTAAAACTAAAATAAACTAAAACTCAAATTAAAACTCTAAGCTAAGACTCTAAGGTAAAACACCAAACTATTAACTAAAACTAAACTAAAACTCTAACTGAAAGTCAAAGGAAAAAAATCAAACTCTTAACTAAAATTAAACTAAACTAGAACTCTAACAAAAAAAACTCTAAGCTAAGATTAAGCTACAACTCTAAACTATGAAATAAAATAGAAATAAAATAGAAAACTAACAAAAACTCTAAGCTAATACTCTAAGCTAAAACTCTAAAATATTAACTAAAAATAAAATCAACTAGAAATTAAACAAAAAGTCTAATCTGATACTCTATTCTAAAAACTCTAAACTAAAACTCTAAGCTAAGACTCTAAGGTAAAACTCTAAACTCTTAACTAAAACTAAACTACACAACAACTCTAACTTAAACTCTAAGCTAAGACTCTAAGCTAAAACTCTAAACTCTTAACTAAAACTAAACTAAACTAGAACTACAACAAAAACTCTAAGCTAAGACTCTAAGCTAAGACTCTAATCTAAAAACTCTAAACTAAAACTCTAAGCTAAGACTCTAAACTCTTAACTAAAACTAAACTACACAACAACTCTAACTTAAACTCTAAGTTAAGACTCTAAGCTAAAACTAAAAACTCTTAACTAAAACTAAACCAACCTAAAACTCTAACTTAAACACAAAGGTAAAACATCAAACTCTAAACTAAAATTTAATTAAACTAGAACTTAAAGAATAATTCTAAGTTATGGCTAGAAGCTAAAACACTCTAAACTCTTAACTAAAACTAAACCATGGGCCGGTTTGTCCTTTGGGGGCCCGGTGAGAGCCTTTGTGGGTCTGGAGGTCCGTGAGGACCGATTGGTCCTTGGGGAGCCCGGTGGATATTTGAGGACCA
Source organism: Artemia sp. Qi Xiang Cuo (assembly GCF_049724085.1). Taxonomy (NCBI): domain Eukaryota; kingdom Metazoa; phylum Arthropoda; class Branchiopoda; order Anostraca; family Artemiidae; genus Artemia; species Artemia sp. Qi Xiang Cuo. The sequence continues at coordinate 17,211,740 of NC_142805.1, forward strand.
GGGGGAGGGCCTTTGGGGGTCCGGAGGGGCCCTTTGGGAGCCTGTGGGGACCTTTGGGGACCAAAGGGAGGGTCTTTGGGGGTCCGGGGCGCCAGTTGGGAGCCTGGGGGACATTTGGGGACCGGGTGATGGCCTTTGGGACCCCGGTGGTCTTTTGGGATCTCGATGGGCCTTTGGGGACCAGAGGAGGGCCTTTGAGGGTCTGAGGAGGGCGTTTGGGGGGCTGGGGCTCTTTGGGAGTTTGGGAGGCCTTTGAGTACCGGGGGCTTCCTTCGGGGTTGGGGTGGGGGATCGGAACCCTTTGGGGTTGGGGTAGAGGACCTCACAACACTGTTCAAATGGAACTTGTGTATTATAAGGACCACAGAGTTTCACCCTCAAATTCTCTTCTAAAACCTTTTCTAAAATCTTCTTTCAAAATGTCTCTAACTGTTTCATCGAAATAGTTCCATAAATTAGCTAAAACGGTTTCGCCAAAATTATCCCCAAACGGAATTTCAGCATGTTCCATTTGTTTGGCATCCCTGCGCTGGCTTATTTCAATTATTTGGAAACCTTTTCGCGCGCTAGGATCAAAACATCTGCCTCGGAAACGATTCTCTTGTTATAAGTCCAAATTAATTTCCCTTTCGTGAATCAATTCTCTTTAGAACAACAAATTAATTCCCCTTTCGTGTCAATCAATCAATCATGACATCATCTGTGATTTAACTGTTTCTCGGAGACAATTCTCTTTGGAAATGTAAAAACATTAATCAACTTCACGTCATCTGCCAGACATTGATTAACTGTATCCCGGGAACTCGTAACATTTGGCTCGGAAACAACAATAACAAATACTGTTTCCGGGTCGTAACATCTGCCTCGAACAGGAAGGAAGTGTCATTAACTGTTCCCCGGAACCTCGTAACATTTGGCTCGGAAACAACAAATACTATTTCTGGATCATAACATCTGCCTCGAACAACAACAGGAAGGAAGTGTCATTATCTGTTTCCCGGAACCTCATAACATCTGACTCTAATAACAATAACAAATACTATTTCCGGATCATAACATCTGCCCCGAACAGGAAGGAAGTGTCATTAACTTTGCCTCGAACGACAACAACATTGACCCCATTAACCACGTGTTCTCTCTAATGACTCTGTACAAAACAACAACAACATTGACCCCATTAACCACGTGTTCTCTCTAATGACTCTGTACAAAACAACAACAACATTGATCTTAACATTCGCTGAGAGCGTGTCAAACATAAACCTGGAGAAAGAGGTCATTGACCCTGTCCTCATTAAACTATGTAAAAAAGTTGTAGGTGGCAGCAGGGGTGGGTGACACGAGTATAAGATAGCTCTCTACTCATAATTCAGCATTTAGAATCATTAGCGGCAAAGAGCTTATTCATTTACAATCGACAATATATCAGGTCGACAAGGAGGTGTGTTTAAAGTAAGTTGCGCCTACTAGCCTATTTACATCTTGTAAAATTTTGACTTTTTACTGGTTTATAATGGGTTATTCCAGCAATGTTGTCAGTTATTAATGACTTTACTACGAATTTAGTATGGCGGCACCGATTCTTCTGTGTCAATATAATTTTTTATCCGCTTGTAAACAAAAAGTATATGGCAAGTAAGAAGAAGAACAGGGGCATTCAAACAAATTATTTCGTATACAGCAAGACAGCATTGAAAAAGGGAAAGTTTTTAAACGAAAACATAAAAAAAAATGTAAAATCTAAAGGCAATAGAAGGAAAAAAATCAAACCAATGTCTATAAAAACTACTCCATGCAATAGGGTTCAGATGCAAATGAATCCTCGATTAACTTAGCCCCATTTAACTCAACCCACGTTTAATTCAACTCTTTTTCAACACTAATTTAATTCAATTCTTTTTTAACCCTCGTTTAATTCAAACCCCATTTAACTCATCATCCATCCAGTTAACCTTATTCAACCTAACCCTCGTTCAACTTAACCCCCTGCAATTCAACCCTCATTTAACTCAACCCCATTTGGGTTATCGAGAAAGCCCGCGAGTTCCTGTGTACAGCATACAGTGAATTTGCTGACTTTAAAGCAGCTTTCTACTCTATAGACCTTGATTCCCTTAGGATGATACTACAACAAATGAGAATCCCAGATAAATATTACCGCCTGCTCAAGGTACCCTACACTGGCACAAAAAGCTCCGTCCAGGTTAATCGTCGCTGAAGCCCACTCTTCAAGAGAGATACTGGTGTAAGGCTTGGCTGTGTTGCTGCTTCTGAACTTTTCAACGCGGTAATTGATTATGTCATGGATCGAACCATGAATTGGCTCCAATCCGGACTGAAATATGGCGACAGAGTCCTAGCCAATTGCGACTTTGCTGATGATATTGCCCTGATATGAACCAATGCAGTTGAACTCGAGGCAGCTCTCAATACACTGTCGGAAGAGGCCCTGAAAGTGGGACTACATATTAGCTGGCACAAAACAAAAATAATGATCATCGACCCGGCAGGAAATTCCGCCAACTCCCCATCATTCAACGTTTTAGGGCACACTATCGAAATTGTCAAGTCTTTTACTTACTTTGGATCTGTCGTCTCGGATAACAGTTCTGTTGAAATGGATATCCAGTCGCGCATCGCCAAAGCTGCGTCTATTATGGCTCGATTATGCCGTTCCTTGTGGTCAAAGCCCAATATTAGCCGAAAAACGAAAATTTGCATCTACGACACGACGACTTGCGTTACGGTCGTGTTGTAGATCCACATTTTCTTGTGTAGTCTTGTGTAGGATTAGTAGTCTTGTGTAGGGCTACGAAACGTTCTTATATTCAACGCATAGAGAGAAACGAATACTAAAATCCAATGTGATGGATTCCGAAAATTCCCATTCTCTAACGTAAGCTACCTAATGTAAAAATACAAAACGGTCTTTAATTTATGAACTAAAAAGTATTCGCCAATCAGGAATGAGGTTACATTCTTGCAGCCTTAGGTAAACCAATGTCAAAACACTTTAACGTATGTTAAATATACGTTACTCTCTCTACACTGCTTCAGTCTTAATGTTTTAGCGTTAGACGACAATTTTATTATTATTCGATAGCTGGGATTCAGTTCATTCCAATTACCTAATTAAATTCCAAAAATTTACTTGTATTTTTCTAAATTGAATAATATACAGAACGTATTTCAAAAAGAGATAGAGAAGCACAAAATATTTCTATTTTTACAGAAGTTTAGATCATTCTATGTACAGTTTTTAAGTAATATCAATATCATAAATCTGGCTTGGTGAATTGTCATAGCTATAGGATTGTCACAAAACTACGTGTCCTACGGGAATATGAACCTCAAAACCTGTTGAGAACTTTCAATAATAGGTAGCGTGCATGTATTCGAATCTTACAACCATGGACTGACCTAACTCAGAACTAGAACAAATACAATAGACTATTTTTTGTTATAACTCTTCTTCTAGCAAGAACAATTTCGCCTGAAAGAAAAAAAAACACTCTACCCAGTAGATATTATAGAAACAAAGTATAGTATTATAATACAACACGATATATTTTTACAACATAAAAAATTGTTTAATATAATATATTTGAATCAAGACGATACATATTAAAGATAAACTATACTAAAACACAAAATGAAGCTATCGTTCAAAATAAAGGTTCAGGACATAATGTTGATCTGATGTACCAAAACGATAAAAGTAGCTCAAACATTCCAAAGAAATCTTCTTGACATCTAACTCTTTTTTGTGAAACTCAAAAACTGAAAAAATTGATTACTCATTATTATTTCTGTATCTTAAATTGTTGTTGGTATAGATTACTCAGGGTACCCTATACACATCATGGGTGGTATTTATTCTTTTTGTTTATGTTCAATTTTTTATAATTTTTCATTGGTTCTTTCTTCAAAATTATTAGGGTTTTAGAGTGGTGACGCATTTTCGTCAGTTGATCATTTTTGTCAGTCGTTAGTCGAACAGTCAAAATAAATAAGCAAAACTGACAACTTTAATTTGACAACACTTTTCATCCAAAAAATTTCAAACAATAACAATTTTTTGTTTCCCAATGGCGACACCTTCAAAGGAAATGTACACATTCTTAAGCAATTAATTACCGTATGTTTTTGTAGAGGAATTGGAGATTTTAACTTCTGCGCTGCGGTGCGCACCGGAAGATATGGATCCGTTTTCTCATAAATTTAAATGAAACTGATAAAAATGAAAAAAGTAAACGAAAATAGGTATCCTTTTAAAAATGTTCCTAAATTGGTTGTCATCAATATTTATATCAATATATTTAATTGTTTCTTTCAGAAAACTTGATGATTGTTTTGTTTTAATTTTTCGCTATAATAAAAAAAAACTGCAAAAATAATAAGTAAATCAAAAGTAACATTTTCAGACTTCGAACCAGAAGGTCGCAAACTAGATACAGATTCAATGTCAGAAGGGATGTCGTAAGACATTTTCCAGATAAAAGTTCTATGAAATACCAAAAGTACATTTTGTCTATCTGTTTTGAAAGATCAGTTAGTCCAACTGACTTTTTTCAAAAACATCAATTTGATTCATTCAAGTCAGTGTTCTTTTACGTCCATTTCTCGTAAAAACAGTCGCAGATCCAGGGAGCAAGGGGCCCCCCTCCCCTAGTGTCGTCTAAAGTAGTGTAATTTACTTAATTAACCCAAGTTTGCGTTAATTAAACTTGCTGCTAACGCAAGTTTATCGGCTCAACCTATTTTGCCCTCCCCCTAAAATCTAATTTTATCGGATCAACCTATTTTGACCCCCCCCCCCCCCTAAAAAAAATCCTGGCTCCGCCCCTGCGTGAAAAGCTTTGAAATTGGTCAGAACAGCAAAAAGAGAAAAATCGTGTGAAAACTTGAAGGAAACGAGGTTATAACTTTGGCAGTACAAATATTTAAGGGAGATAGGTCTGAGGGATCCCCTCCACCATATATGCCTTCAGTAAAAACAAAGAGGGGCCAAGGTGTGTGCCATTGTCTGAAATAAGTATAGTTATGGTAGTTATCTTAGCAGGGGAATTTATACCCAACAGGAAGCTTCTAAAGTTTATGATTAGTTCTTAAACTTTTCTCAGAAACAATCACGCTTTTTATATAATTGTTGTTTGTAAGAATTTTGTAAGAATTGTCAAGATCAAGTCAAATTAGTCAAAATTAGTCATTGTCAAAATTATCATTTGTGCGAATTTTGTCAAAATGTAATCAATACAGTCAAAATGCAATCAAAATTAGAATTGTCAAAACAAGTCAAATTGGTCAAATTTTCAAAATTAATCAAAAATCAAGAAAAAACAGTGAAGAGGATGACAAGTATACAAGAAAAATCAAAAGTAAGGGTATACTTTAAACAACAGCCCTTGATTAAGCCCTAAGAAGATTAATAGGAATCCGCTCATAGATTAAGAAGATGATCTGAACACCGTCGTTGAAAAGCGCTACATAAAAAGATAGTATAAATGGCGCTAATGATCACTTTTTCTGAAATGTTTTGTTTAAGTGCAATTCATGTCGAAAACGATATTTGGTGGCCCTTACCTTACAAACTTAATAGTGATCAACTGAAGTGTACATGTACCCAGGCATGTGCGCCCCATCTACCCCAACAGGTTGCTGGTGCACACATGAGCATTAGGGGGTTACATTAAATGCGGCCTTTATACGTTGTAACGGACCCCCCCCCCGCTTCTAGAAAACTCTTTATCGCCGATCAAAGTTATTCGTATGTAACTGAATTGAAAGTGAATTTATTCTTGGGATCTCTTTTTAATGCACATTCGAAATTACACTTGCCAATACAATAAAATGAATAGTGAGTAAAAATACGGCTTTCACTTCCTAATGTCTCTTAACTCGAGATTTATACCCCACCCTTCAACACTCAGCCCACTTTAGTGAATGGTCCAATTTATTTTTTAACAAAGTCTTTTGATTTGGAATGAGTACACAGATTTATGTTGCTTTGAAAATGTTTCGTAATTAATTTTTGTCTTGCCTGTAAAGACTGGTAAAAATGGAACCTTTTAAATTTTCAACAAAAATCTTATCAAACAATAATCAATAATCATAGTCAAAATTTTTATTCAAAACACAAATTAAACAACAAAAAGCCTTACTATTATCAAATTATCAATTATTATAAAAAAAAAACAATATCTAAGTAATTTCTATGTTAAGGAGCTTGGTAATTTACCTTAATTCATTGTCACTTTTAAAGCTTATCAAAGAGTCTGGCTTAGTCAACAAGATTCGGCATCTAAACCAGCTACATTAAGAACCCAATTCTTACTTCATCATTGTCAAAGAAGCTTTATTTCATTGATTTTTGTGCTAAACATCAGTTTGACTGCACCTCCTCCCATAATACTTTTTAAACAACCCTAGGTAAATACTAAGTTTTCTGGTTTTGTTGTCGAAAAAACTGCTCGTCAATAACAACGTCAGAACTATTTTCGAGCTGTCTCAATTTACTGTAAAATTTTAAAATGTATAATATGCTGTCTTTTAAATTGCTGCAATTGGACTGCTCATTCAACCACTAAAGACACCATTGGTTGCTGCTTGTTCGTTAAGCTGCAAAGTTGAAGTTTGAATAATTTAATTAAGTAATTCAAAATCTTAAAATAATTGAGAATAGTTAAAGAAATTTGAATATGAAAATTGATAATTATAAAGTTTTACTGTTGAACTTAAGGAAATTGTTGAGATCGACTATTATACTGGGCAGCTTCGGAATTGTGCAATGAATATTATCATTTTTGATTGGATTATCTTAATTTTTCAATGATTTGATTTTTTTTCCTAACGAACAAAAACAACCTGGCAATACCCTTCTATTAGCTTGGGGTGTATTTACGATTTTTCTGAGGAAAAATCTGAGCAAAATAAAAAAATTCATTAATAAATCATTATTATTCATTGCCTTATGTGTAAGGTTTTCCCTTTTGACTGTCTGAGTAAGTTGCGCAGAAACTGTTTCAAAAGTTGAGCCAGAAAATTTTTTATGCAAAACATAAAAACCAAATACTAGTTTTGATTTAGTATTTTTATTCCTTGTGAATTGTTAGCAGTTATTATATTTTGCTCAGACATTCAGTAAGCATTTCATAATTTTTTTTTATATTTAACTAATTAAATAATTTGAAACCAAGAAACATTTTTAAAATTTCATCTTCAACTTTAAATATATTAACCAAAATACACGTTCAATTTAAGTAAAAATTGTTCAATTAAAAATCGCTGTTTGGCAGACATAGCTTGTTCCATTTGAAAATTTATTCGCAAATTTCTGAGTAAAATAAACAAACAAAAATGCAGCTATTCTAAACTGTTTTTATTCGCCACACCAGATCAGCAATCATGCGCGACAAGGCTGATGTTATTCTTAAAATTATGTGCATGGGTAGTATAATTAATATGCAAAAGTTTGATTAAAATATCCTCTTAGACGCTTCCTTAATTCAGACAGGGTTGAACTTTCACTGCAACACGTTCAATATTTTCAAATCAGCCACCAAATCTTGTTAAAATTAGAAATGATCATCAAGTTATCATGGTTGCAGCAGTAGCTGTAATGTAGTAAATAGCGAACAGTAGTCTATCTGCGTTTGAGTTCTTGGTTTTCACTAGTTATTACCGAAGGGTTGTAATGTCATATTCTAGTTTCTTAGACTAAATATCTTCGCGGTTGACCTTTATTCCCCCCCCCCTTAACTGTCGGAAAATCTGAATGTTTGTGTCTAGTTATTCTATGACTATAAAAAAATCAATTCTGAATCTCATATATGCTTTTACCAAGGACATTAAATCTTGTATAGACTTCTACCAAGGACATTAAATCTTTCCCCATATGTAAAAAAAACAAGTTTGCGACTAATTGATGAATTTTAGATATTAAAGTTATGGTTATATAACTTAACTCGATTTTATAAGCAAAATCGAGCGTAACAATTAATTAATCTGCATTGAAGATGCCTCGTTTGACACGGTTAGACTATATGATGTAAGAAGTATTGTTTTGAATCCTCTCCACGTGAGTGATAAGTGCCGATTCCAGTGAGTGTTGAGTGATATGTAGAAAGGTAATTATTGTTCTAAAATCAACAGCTTGCACAATTTCATAAATAAATAACCGTTAGGTTAGTATATTTTAGGGCTTTGAAAGGTTTAAAAGTCAGTAAAAGCTGAAATATAGAGCAAGATAAAAAAAAAATAGTGGATGGTTCTTCAAGTGTATGCCCTCCAACGTTTGATGTAAGTTCAAATAATGTCTTTTCAGTGTGTTTTCCAAAGGAAAATATTCAAAATACAATGAAAACATGTCCCCCCAGAAATTTTGAGTTTGGGGAAGTGGAGATTTTAAATTGCTATTATATTTGCTTTTTTTTGCACTTTTTGTCTCTAAAATGTGAATTCAGCCCTTCTGGGTCTGTGGTAGCTAGTACGTCCACACAGAATTTGCTTTTTATTCCAATTGCAAATATTTAAAATGAATTAGTTTAATAGTTTTACATCAACGGTTAGCTGTATGAGAAAGTTTTTGAAGGAAAACACTATCGGTCCTACAAATTACGTAGCATAATCAAGTTTACTATGCTTGAAAAGTCTAAAGACTAGAAAGAATGTTTGCTGTTCGAATCGAACCAGTACTCAAATCGAATTAAACTGATAAGAGAGGGTATATTCAAACAGATATTTATGGTATGATTTGAAAAAGGTAAAACATCAAATTAAAAAATAAGTTTTCAGTTGGAACTAAGAAGCAACACTAAAACTGAAGACGAAGAAAAATTATTCTGTATATGAAAAGGGAAATTACGTACAGGCTTTTACCAAGGACATTAAATCTTGTATAGACTTCTACCAAGGACATTAAATCTCTCCCCAAATTTAAAAAAAAAACAAGTTTGCGACTAATTTATGAATTTTAGACATGAAAGTTATGGTTATATTGAAAAATATTAAGTAATCCTGTTTATTACATTTATAAGAAACGTAAAAGTTTAAACATTAACAATCTTTCGATTCTTAAAGACGATTGCAACTTCAAAGAAAGCTATATTTTCTAAGGTAACTCGGGATCAATTATATAAACCTTGTTTGTCTCTCATTTGTTTAATTTGGTGTTCAATCTCAAATCTAGGGAAAAGAAGGGGTAATTAATTTTTGAGGGAATTGGGAGCACTCATCGACTTAGCAAAAAATAATGTTTATATGAAAGGAGCATGAAATTACAGGAAAATACAGAAAATCTCTTCATGGCTGAGTTTATTATGTTTGAAGGATGTATGCAAGAAATTGTGAAAATTAGAAATGATCATCAAGTTATCATGGTTGCAGCAGTAGCTGCAATGTAGTAAATAGCGAACAGTAGTCCATCTGCGTTTGAGTTCTTGGTTTTCACTAGTTATTACCGAAGGGTTGTAATGTCATATTCTAGTTTCTTAGACTAAATATCTTCGCGGTTGACCTTTATTCCCCCCCCCCCCTTAACTGTTGGAAAATCTGAATGTTTGTGTCTAGTTATTCTATGACTATAAAAATATCAATTCTGAATCTCATATAAGCTTTTACCAAGGACATTAAATCTTGTATAGACTTCTACCAAGGACATTAAATCTCTCCCCGTATGTAAAAAAAAAACAAGTTTGCGACTAATTGATGAATTTTAGACATGAAAGTTATGGTTATATTGAAAAATATTAAGTAATCCTGTTTATTACATTTATAAGAAACGTAAAAGTTTAAACATTAACAATCTGTTGATTCTTAAAGACGATTGCAACTTCAAAGAAGGCTATATTTTCTAAGGTAACTCGGGATCAATTATTTTAACCTTGTTTGTCTCTCATTTGTTTAATTTGGTGTTCAATCTCAAATCTAGGGCAAAGAAGGGGTAATTAATTTTGGAGGGAGGTGGGAGGACTCATCGACTCAGCAAAAAAATAATGTTTATGTGAAAGGAGCATGAAATTATAGGAAAATACAGAAAATTTCTTCAAGGCTGAGTTTATTATGTTTGAATGATGTATGCAAGAAATTGTTAAAATTAGAAATGATCATCAAGTTATCTTGGTTGCAGCAGTAGCTGCAATGTAGTAAATAGCGAACAGTAGTCCATCTGTGTTTGATTTCTTGGTTTTCACTAGTTATTAGTGTAGGTTTGTAACGTCATATTATATTTTCTTCTACTAAATATCTTCGCAGTTTACCTGTACTCCCCCCCCCCCTTAACTGTGGGAAAATCTGAATGTTTGTGTCTAGTTATTCTATGACTATAAAAATATCAATTCTGAATCTCATAAATGCTTTTACCAAGGACATTAAATCTTGTATAGACTTCTATCAAGGACATTAAATCTCTCCCCAAATGTAAAAAAAAAACAAGTTTGCGAGTAATTGATGAATTTTAGACATGAAAGCTATGGTTATATGGAAAAATATTAAGTAATCCTGTTTATTACATTTATAAGAAACGTAAAAATTTAAACATTAGCAATCTGTCGATTTTTAAAGATGATTGCAACTTCAAAGAAGGCTATATTTTCTAAGATAACTCGGGATGAATTATTTTAACCGTGTTTGTCTCTCATTTGTTTAATTTGGTGTTCAATCCCAAATCTAGGGCAAAGAAGGGGTAATTAATTTTGGAGGGAGGTGGGAGGACTCATCGACTCAGCAAAAAAAAAAATGTTTATATGAAAGGAGCATGAAATTATAGGAAAATACAGAAAATCTCTTCAAGGCTGAGTTTATTATGTTTGAAGGACGTATGCAAGAAATTGTTAAAATTAGAAATGATCATCAAGTTATCATGTTTGCAGCGGATTCCTATTAATCTTCTTAGGGTTTAATCAAGGGCTGTTGTTTAAAGTATACCCTTACTTTTGATTTTTCTTGTATACTTGTCATCCTCTTCACTGTTTTTTTCTTGATTTTTGATTAATTTTGAAAATTTGACCAATTTGACTTGTTTTGACAATTCTAATTTTGATTACATTTTCACTGTATTGATTACATTTTGACAAAATTCGCACAAATGATAATTTTGACAATGACTAATTTTGACTAATTTGACTTGATCTTGACAATTCTTACAAAATTCTTACAAACAAAGCGTGATTGTTTCTGAGAAAAGTTTAAGAACTAATCATAAACTTTAGAAGCTTCCTGTTGGGTATAAATTCCCCTGCTAAGATAACTACCATAACCATACTTATTTCAGACAATGGCACACCCCTTGGCCCCTCTTTGTTTTTACTGAAGGCATATATGGTGGAGGGGATCCCTCAGACCTACCTCCCTTAAATATTTGTACTGCCAGAAGTTATAACCTCGTTTCCTTCAAGTTTTCACACGATTTTTCTCTTTTTGCTGTTCTGACCAATTTCAAAGCTTTTCACGCAGGGGCTGATCCAGGATTTTTTTAGGGGGGGGGGGGCAAAATAGGTTGATCCGATAAAAATAGATTTTAGGGGGGGGGTGCAAAATAGGTTGATCCGATAAACTTGCGTTAGCAGCAAGTTTAATTAACGCAAACTTGGGTTAATTAAGTAAATTACACTACTTTAGACTACACTAGGGGAGGGGGGGGGCCCCTTGCTCCCTGGATCTGCGACTGTTTTTACGAGAAATGGACGTAAAAGAACACTGACTTGAATGAATCAAATTGATGTTTTTGAAAAAAGTCAGTTGGACTAACTGATCTTTCAAAACAGATAGACAAAATGTACTTTTGGTATTTCATAGAACTGTTATCTGGAAAATGTCTTACGACGTCCCTTCTGACATCGAATCTGTATTTTGTTTGCGACCTTCTGGTTCGAAGTCTGAAAATGTTACTTTTGATTTACTTATTATTTTTGCAGTTTTTTTTTATTATAGCGAAAAATTAAAACAAAACAATCATCAAGTTTTCTGAAAGAAACAATTAAATATATTGATATAAATATTGATGACAACCAATTTAGGAACATTTTTAAAAGGATACCTATTTTCGTTTACTTTTTTCATTTTTATCCGTTTCATTTAAATTTATGAGAAAACGGATCCATATCTTCCGGTGCGCACCGCAGCGCAGAAGTTAAAATCTCCAATTCCTCTACAAAAACATACGGTAATTAATTGCTTAAGAATGTGTACATTTCCTTTGAATGTGTCGTCATTGGGAAACAAAAAATTGTTATTGTTTGAATTTTTTTGGATGAAAAGTGTTGTCAAATTAAAGTTGTCAGTTTTGCTTATTTATTTTGACTGTTCAACTAACGACTGACAAAAATGATCAACTGACGAAAATGCGTCACCACTCTAAAACCCTAATAATTTTGAAGAAAGAACCAATGAAAAATTATAAAAAATTGAACATAAACAAAAAGAATAAATACCACCCATGATGTGTATAGGGTACCCTGAGTAATCTATACCAACAACAATTTAAGATACAGAAATAATAATGAGTAATCAATTTTTTCAGTTTTTGAGTTTCACAAAAAAGAGTTAGATGTCAAGAAGATTTCTTTGGAGTTGTTTGAGCTACTTTTATCGTTTTGGTACATCAGATCAACATTATGTCCTGAACCTTTATTTTGAACGATAGCTTCATTTTGTGTTTTAGTATAGTTTATCTTTAATATGTATCGTCTTGATTCAAATATATTATATTAAACAATTTTTTATGTTGTAAAAATATATCGTGTTGTATTATAATACTATACTTTGTTTCTATAATATCTACTGGGTAGAGTGTTTTTTTTTCTTTCAGGCGAAATTGGACTTGCTAGAAGAAGAGCTATAACAAAAAATAGTCTATTGTATTTGTTCTAGTTCCGAGTTAGGTCAGTCCATGGTTGTAAGATTCGAATACATGCACGCTACCTATTATTGAAAGTTCTCAACAGGTTTTGAGGTTCATATTCCCGTAGGACACGTAGTTTTGTGACAATCCTATAGCTATGACAATTCACCAAGCCAGATTTATGATATTGATATTACTTAAAAACTGTACATAGAATGATCTAAACTTCTGTAAAAATAGAAATATTTTGTGCTTCTCTATCTCTTTTTGAAATACGTTCTGTATATTATTCAATTTAGAAAAATACAAGTAAATTTTTGGAATTTAATTAGGTAATTGGAATGAACTGAATCCCAGCTATCGAATAATAATAGAATTGTCGCCTAACGCTAAAACATTAAGACTGAAGCAGTGTAGAGAGAGTAACGTATATTTAACATACGTTAAAGTGTTTTGACATTGGTTTACCTAAGGCTGCAAGAATGTAACCTCATTCCTGATTGGCGAATACTTTTTAGTTCATAAATTAAAGACCGTTTTGTATTTTTACATTAGGTAGCTTACGTTAGAGAATGGGAATTTTCGGAATCCATCACATTGGATTTTGGTATTCGTTTTTCTCTATACGTTGAATATAAGAACGTTTCGTAGCCCTACACAAGACTACTAATCCTACACAAGACTACACAAGAAAATGTGGATCTACAACACGACCGTAACGCAAGTCGTCGTGTCGTAGATGCAAATTTTCGTTTTTCGGCTAATATTGGGCTTTGACCACAAGGAACGGCATAATCGAGCCATAATAGACGCAGCTTTGGCGATGCGCGACTGGATTTCCATTTCAACAGAACTGTTATCCGAGACGACAGATCCAAAGTAAGTAAAAGACTTGACAATTTCGATAGTGTGCCCTAAAACGTTGAATGATGGGGAGTTGGCGGAATTTCCTGCCGGGTCGATGATCATTATTTTTGTTTTGTGCCAGCTAATATGTAGTCCCACTTTCAGGGCCTCTTCCGACAGTGTATTGAGAGCTGCCTCGAGTTCAACTGCATTGGTGCATATCAGGGCAATATCATCAGCAAAGTCGCAATTGGCTAGGACTCTGTCGCCATATTTCAGTCCGGATTGGAGCCAATTCATGGTTTGATTCATGACATAATCAATCACCACGTTGTAAAGTTCAGGAGCAGCCACACAGCCTTGCCTTAAACCAGTATCTATCTCGAATAGTGGGCTTCAGCGACCATTTACCTGGACGGAGCATTTTGTACCAGTGTAGAGCGCCTTGAACAGGTGGCAATATTTATCAGGGAGTCCCGTTTGTTTTAGCATCAGCCAAAGGGACTCACGGTCGAAAGCTGCTTTAAAGTCAACAAATGCAATAGATGCTGTACGCTGGAACTCGCGGGCTTTCTCGATAACCCAAATGGGGTTGAGTTAAATGACGGTTGAATTGCAGGAGGTTAAGTTGAACGAGGGTTGAGTTGAATAAGGTTAACTGGATGGATGATGAGTTAAATGGGGTTTGAATTAAACGAGGGTTAAAAAAGAATTGAATTAAATTATTGTTGAAAAAGAGTTGAATTAAACGTGGGTTGAGTTAAATGGGGCTAAGTTAATCGAGGATTCATTTGCATCTGAACCCTATTGCATGGAGTAGTTTTTATAGACATTGGTTTGATTTTTTTCCTTCTATTGCCTTTAGATTTTACATTTTTTTTTTAATTTTTTCGTTTAAAAACTTTCCCTTTTTCAATGCTGTCTTGCTGTATACGAAATAATTTGTTTGAATGCCCCTGTTCTTCTTCTTACTTGCCATATACTCTTTGTTTACAAGCGGATAAAAAATTATATTGACACAGAAGAATCGGTGCCGCCATACTAAATTCGTAGAAAAGTCATTAATAACTGACAACATTGCTGGAATAACCCATTATAAACCAGTAAAAAGTCAAAATTTTACAAGATGTAAATAGGCTAGTAGGCGCAACTTACTTTAAACACACCTCCTTGTCGACCTGATATATTGTCGATTGTAAATGAATAAGCTCTTTGCCGCTAATGATTCTAAATGCTGAATTATGAGTTAATAGTGGACTTACATTTTTGTTCTGATGGGAAGAAACGATAAATAAGATAGAAAATTAGGCTTCGGAATATAATTACAAAGTCCTAAATTAGGCATAAACTACATCATTGATCCCAGATATTTGTAAACTATTCTAAAGAACATAATGCCAACAACTTAGAAAGAATTCACTTTATTGACATTATTCTTTTTTTCGGGGGGGGGGGGAGGGTTCGTTGCTTAGAAAATTACATTTAACTCCAAAATTTTGAAAGTGTATTCATGTGTACGAGCAATGAGGAGTTGTTTGGGCTTCTTCTAAGGAGGGGGGGGAGCTTTGAAAGAGTTAAAATTTTATGTCGAGAGACGACAATTCCTACTGTTTCTGCATTTTAGAAAAGGCCTATATGACGTATTTTGGAAAAAAATGATGCTCCTCATTGATTATCTTGAGACCCAAATAAGAGATAGGAATGCCTTAAACCAGTCAGATGCATTTCTTTTACCAAGGTGGATTATAGATTCCGCTCTTGAAAAGAAGTGTTAAATAGCGCCATTTCAAATGCTGCGACTGACTTTTATAGGTTTTGCACAAGTAATGTGGTCCTTGGACATATCTTTAAAAGTGCCAAAGAAATCAAAACATAAACATTTTTTTTCCTCCCCAGACCTATCTTAGATCCATCCATGCCTGAAAAGGTTTTTTTTCTAAGATTTTTCAAAGATTTTCTTTTGTTTTAAAATTACTCGTAATATTCATAAGTTTTTAAAACAGTACCACGTTTTCAACAGTGTTCCCATGTTGAATCATGGAAATAAATCAGCAAGACTAATTAATTAAATTTGATTATAGATTTTGTTTCTAAAAATTCAAACATTAACACTTTCTTAATTCTCAAAGACGACTTCATTAGAAAGCTACACCTTTTTGAGCTACTTGACGCTATATTTTTTTGGCTTATTTTATGGTGAATTTTCGCATGTGTTTTTCTCCTACGTTGGCCTACATGCTTTTCAGAAGGCATGTTGTGACTGGTGAAGGCAACATTGGCCCAAAAGCGTCGCCGTTTTTATTTATGGACACGTGGTCCCAATCGATTAGTCGAGTGAGCTAAAACTAATGAACTTTGGAGTCTTTTGGTTAAATAACTTTATAAATGGCCGTTCAATTACTTCTACAAGCTTTCTTGAGAGCGGCTGGGAGATGCAGTTTAAAATTTCATGTATTGCGGGGGGGGGGCAACAGGATTTCAACTTTATGTTTACACGAACTTTTTGTTTTGCAGATACTTCTTTTAAAGTTTTTCTCTATATCAAATGGGATAGGTAAGACTATCCTACCTTGCGTCTTTGAGCTCGACTAAAATTTTTCCTTTCACAAATTCTTAAATACTAAGGGCCAACAGAAACGTCCAAAAAAGGGTTTCAGGCCACGCTTTCATTTCCCTTTCCTGTCTCCACAGATTTGTTTCATTATATACCTCTAAAAATCGCCAACAATTTATAACATTAACTTCAGAACCATTATTCTAGTCTAAACTTGAATCCAGGACTTGAGGCAGTGGACTGTCATTTGAAGTCACTGCTTCCAATTGGCATTGCAGATTTTAACCCAAATATAAAGAATTCATTACCAAAAAACGCATTTCAATCCTTCCGATCAAAAGTTGCATAAAACAATTTCTACTTGTGTATACTAGCCACGTACACAATTATGCTACAATTTAACCATGGTTGCTTAGTACTAGCGTATATATAAGAAAACAAATTTAAAGCTACCTTAGTTGCATCAGCTCTGAATGGATTTGAAACATGGGTGCTTCAAGAGGTCGAGGAAGATATGCTAGACGTTTTCCAGAGGAATTGTCTGAAGTTGGTTATAGCCGGACTGACCGCTACATTAAAAAAAGTGGTTCGATCCCGCTTTACAGGGCTATAACGAAAAAAGATTAAAATGGCTAGATCACATTTTAAGGATGATAGACATCCAAAATCCGTGTTTTTTGGGGGGCATCCACCTGGAAACAAAAAGTAGGTCAACCCAGAATGGGGTGGACAGATGTCATAAAAGACAATAAACGGAAATTGGACAGGGTTGCCACCCGGCAAAAAAGAAATTACTACATTTTAGTGATTTTTTCATTGATTTAGTGATTTTCTTCAATAATCTAGTGACTTATGCGCTGATTTAGCGGTTTTTTTGCTCAGCAATACAGAAAAATCACTAGAAATAGTGAATAATCACTAGGATGACAACTCTTAAATTGGAGCTCTACGGGAAGGAGTAAACAGTAAGCCCTTTAGCAGATTGGGGTGAAGGAGGAATTTGCGCAACTGTCTTACCACAAGTGCCATTCAAGTGCCACAAAGAAAATGATTAAGCCCCAGTCAGGCTGTTTAATTGTGGGGAAACAATAAACCCCCTTGTTAGGCACATATGCAGGAGATTTTTTTTTTTTTTTATAATAACAAAAAAAAATTGAATTTGAAGAAGAAGTGCCTGAAGTTCCAGAAACTTCAGTATATTTTAGGGGGCAGTCGCCAAGAACCTCCCTGAGTACGTTCCTGACAGAAATCTACTATACCCTGTCCTTAGTCCAGAATAATAAAATAAAATCGTTCTATCATGTCAGTGACTATTTCTTTCGTCTTTTGACAGTATTACTTCAAACCACTTAAAAAAGGCATCCCACTCACGCCATTGGGTTGACTATCATCGCTAAATTGTTTTTCCTAGAAATGACAAATTAATGTTTTAGGAAACCTTCTCATGCAAAATGGCTGAAAATTAACTACCGGCTATTAAATAACTGAAGTCAAACTTGGAAATTATTATTGCCAATAAATTTCACGGAAGTCGGAAATTTGAAAAAAAAAACAACAGCTGTTCCAATACTCACGATAATGGCATGAAGTAACTTCTTGCAATGTAGAAAGGAAAGGCCTTTACAATAAGAGCCGCGTTTTCAGGCTCAGCGGGTTCGAACACTGGTTGTTCTCGTCTAGTTTCAAGTTTCTTGTTTTTCGTCTAGTTTTGTCTAGTTTCAGCGGGTTCGAAGCTTCAACCCCGTGTTTTATGCACTAGATGCACTGATGCACAACGCTTGATTGAACCCGTCTTTAAACAACCCGTGTTTAAAGACGGGTTGTTCACGGATCAGCGGGTTCGAACACGGGTTGTTCTCGTCTAGTGCATTAAGCGTTGTGCATCAGTGCATCTAGTGCTCGGGGGGGGGGGGGGATTAATCACAGCATGGTGAGATAAAGGTGATATGTTTCATATTGGAAATAAAAAATTAATGGAACCAGTAGAATAATTGCCCTGTCGTCGTTATCCTATTATAAAAGTGCACAGGGATAACAGGCTGGGAATAAGAAGTACAAGTAGCTACCTCCGTGGATTTGGTCTGGCACCGACCAAAAGCACCAATGGCGAATTTTTTTTTTGGGTGGGGGGGGGGAATAGATTTCTTACCGGCTGATTTGGGTAATATCGCTCTTAAAATTATTCAATTTTTGTTCTTTACCGGCTGAGAATGATCTTCTTTCTTTGATTTTGCGCCATATATTCCCATACCCATTTGCCGTAATAAAAACATTGAACCAGTAAAATAGTGACACTCGTGCCGCCATTTTACCGACTGAGATTTTTTATCAAACTGTCAAAAAACTTTGGGCGAGGGGCGTCCCCCTCTCCGTGCGTTACACCCCTTCCGACAAGTATAGTACACGATACCAGTTCACCCTTTGCGATAGAGAGCGCGCCCTCTAGGGGTATATTAGAAGATTTTACCGTCTGAAGAACCTTTACTTGTAGAATGTGGACTATGTTTTTAGGAACGAATGCAAAACCGTGTGATGTTACTCTACAACTGAGAAGCTCCATATCTGGATTTTTAATACCTGGATAATAAAACCAATACTTTGTGGGGATTAATGCCGTTTAGAACCACAGAGAACTATGTGTGCTGCACAGTTCAACCACGCGTGACACAGTTCCCCACGCCTGGTATAGTCCCCGGAATACTTGGCGCAGTTTCGTCACGCTTGGCCTACTTTCACCGCACTTGGCATGTCCCGCACGATGTACATGATTTCTTAATGTCGGGAATCCATAATTCATTGAATGTTCATTACACTATGAATGTCACAAATCATACGACTGTCACAATTTCCCAAATCTCAATACTACAACCCGCAATTTTTGCCACTCTGACAAAATTGCACTTCGCCCTAAACGGGAAGACTTCAGGACATCGACAGGAAAGCGTCAGGACATCGACGGGAAGGCGTCAGGACCACTACCGTCAGGATATCGACAAAAAATCCATCAGAACCATTAACCATCGGGACACTGACAGTCATAACATCGACACGTCAGGAAATCGACAGTCACAATCGCTACTCGTCAGAACGTCGACAGTCATAATATCAACGCGTCAGGACATCGACAAAATCCGTCATAACATCTGAAATTTTAAAACTTTAGTTTTTGGGGAAATTAGAGGGGAAAAGGTACCTGGGTTACTACTACTACTACTACTAACAACTCACCGCAGCACCAATCCACCTGAGGCCAACACAGCCACGCACGCTCTTCCTCCACCTCAATCTATTCCAAGCCTCCCTTTTTATACCCGCCCACGAAGTTCCTATTTCCTTTAAATCTGTCTTTATGACGTCCTCCCACCCCAGACGGGGACGACTTGCTTTCCGCTTAGCCCTAGATGGTTGGCCGAAAAGAACAATCTTCGGCAATCTGTCATCCCTCATCCGAACAACATGCCCTAACCACCTCAACCTTTCTTTGATTATAGACCTAGAAAGCGGTATTGAACCACATTTTTCGTATAGCCTATTGTTTGAAATACGGTCAGTCAGCCGGGTACCCAGAACAATCCTTAAGCAATTTCTCTGGAAAACATCTAACAAATCTTCATCCGCTTTTCCGAGCGCCCATGCTTCAGAGCCATATTTGACCACTGTCATCACTTTAGCTTCTAAGATTCTAATCTTGGTTTGCAGACTTATCTTACTATTCTTCCAGACTTTTTTTAACTGTGAAAAAACACCCTGAGCCTTGGCTATTCTATTTTTAACATCTTCACTGCTCCCACCATCTTTACTAATAATATTAATATATGCTGTGCTTTACCTCCACCCCCCCCCCCTGATGTGCAGATATATAGCCAAAATTTGTTTATAAACTATTATATACTTATTACTATTATATAAACTTATAATTTTTTTGTCGATGTCCTGACGTGCCGATGTTATGACTGTCGACGTTCTGACGGCCAGTGATTGTGACTGTCGACGTTCTAACGGTTAGTGGTTCTGATGGATTTTCGTTGTCCACGAAATGACGTTTAGTACTTGTGATGGTTATATTAAATTGTAGCAACCCCCCCCCCCCGCGGCTCAAGTACGCGTACGAATTTCTCTGTAAGTGCCTGACTTAACTCCAGACTGAGCAGCTTTTAAATCGCCCCCGTACTAATAATATTGTTCGAAGTTGATTTATAAGTTATAAAAGTATAGAGCCAAGTAAAATTACACGTATGCTCCTCTTAATTTTGAATGCTGCTTATGGTGTGTGTCAAATTTTAGGAATATGTAGAGATACTGAATGAATTAACCTTCAGTCACTTCCTGTTGCTCTGACCTTTTTTTGCAAATAAGCTCGTACAATTCATTTGAGAGTGGTCATTTTCGAACCTGTCAATTTTCTGATATTGCAAAACGCCATCACGCTCTCTGTCTATGACCCATCAGATTTTTGACATAAATCTAATTTAAAAATAAATAAGATGCATACCATTTCCAAAAGTTCCTTATCCGTTACAACCTGGTTATCAAAAGTTCATGTATGAGTAAATTATGCTGATGGACCCAAATTCATATGGAACTTTTTCCAGAACACAGGAGGGAGGACACCCCTAACCGAAATGTAGTAATTTCTCACATTTCTGGGTTCTTCTTAATCAATTATCAGATGAACCTGTTTATTTCCCCCCCCCCTCCCGAAAAAAATCCTGTGTTGTTATTTGTACAGCTATTCAATTTCTACGCAGCAGAAACACTCGAGTAAAGAGAAAATTTTGTACCGTGTACCTACAAAAATTGTTTTTTTTTGGTACCATGATTAGAATATTGTTTATTAAAAAAAATTTAAGATCTATAAAACTTTACTCAATTAAGATAAAAAATTCAGGAGCTTACGTGTTAATTTACTTCTGGGGGCACATTTTAGGAGAAGAACCAAAATCAAAGAAAAAACAAACCGCCAGGTCTATTATTTCTGACCTCTCTTGCACCCGGGGCAAAATACTGATTAGCCTCCCCCCTCCTGCCTCCCAAAGATTTTCAGGCGGAATTAAAAAAATATTTATTAACAACATTTTTAATTATTAACAAGATTTGAATGCAAAATGTCACAAAAAAAACTGAACATTAATTGAATTTGGTCTTCTCACTTTCGCTTTCAAGGAATGGTGATGAAGATATGGGGAAAAGGAAAATCTCGGATTTAATT
Source organism: Artemia sp. Qi Xiang Cuo (assembly GCF_049724085.1). Taxonomy (NCBI): domain Eukaryota; kingdom Metazoa; phylum Arthropoda; class Branchiopoda; order Anostraca; family Artemiidae; genus Artemia; species Artemia sp. Qi Xiang Cuo. The sequence continues at coordinate 17,233,187 of NC_142805.1, forward strand.
TTCTTACACTTACTGCCAACTATGCTCTCCACAAAAAAATAAAAAAATGAAAAATGATTATAACCGTTAGACTATTTATTTCAATTTTTGCGCCTTGGGCAAGTGCCTCCTTTGTCACCCCTAAAACCAGCTCTGACAATAACCAAATAGGAATACATTTCACTAAGAATAAATTGCCTGTCCAGAAATTTTTTGCCAAGCTTTGTGATTAAATGAAGTAAAATAACGAACAGAGTTTCTTCTGATGAAAGTAAAGAGCATAAATTTAACTTAAAACGAATAAAAATTTTTGCTTCACATTTTATGTAATATAATCTGCTACATCTGCCAGTCAGTCCGCGATTTACGGGACATACTAGGGCGGTGGGAGGGAGAGTATACAAAAAGGACAGATACTAAAACTCAGGTTTAATATTTTCGGTCATAAGGATTATGGCAATATCCTTTAGATGCTTCCTAGATATGGCCCCAGAAAGGACCACATTGGTGTCACATGACACTTTTTGACGGCTTTATCAAGACAAATTTAGAAAATTACGTAGATATAAAATTAGCTTTTAAATGAGACCTTAAAGAGCTCTCTATGATATCTTGCTAATTTTGATAGTCATTAGACGATTTGTTAAAAATATTAAAGGGGCTCTGAGGGGGACCTTTTTGACGGCGTTATCAAGACAAATTTAGAAAATTACGTAGATATAAAATTAGCTTTTAAATGAGACCTTAAAGAGCTCTCTATGATATCTTGCTAATTTTGATAGTCATTAGACGATTTGTTAAAAATATTAAAGGGGCTCTGAGGGGGACATATACAAGAGGGGATATTGTTAGCCTCAGGTTTAGGGTTTTCAACCATTCAGAGTATGATGGTACATTTTTAATTCATCCCAGTCTTTCCATTCCAGGAATGACACCCAAAGTGTAATTTATGGGTGCCATATGGCACTTTTTTATGAAGTTATCAAGTTAAATTTTATACAAAATAGATTAGATGTAAAAACTGACTTTCAATTACCCCTTAAAATGCCCTCTGATCTTCCATTTCCCCACTAACGGCGAAGAAAAAAGAGGACACATCACTGCTACCTATGCAAAAAGTGTTTTCCTTATTGTTCAGGGCGGGTGCTGAAATTTTCCCGTGTTTTGTTTCCCGATAATAGTAATTCCAATGGTGCATTTTCATTGCGATCCAACACCATTTTCGAGGGGTTTTAGGCTCTTTTTTAAAAACGCCTGTAAATTTGTTTTCTAAATAACATTTTACTATTAAAATTAATTAAAATAATAGATTATATATGATAAAAATAATAAAATAATAGATTAATTAAAACACTCTCGGACAGTGCTGACTCAAAAGTTTAGGAAGTAGAATCAACGCCGATTTTCAAGAAACATCCAGAGGAAAAAATGATGCATAATTGTGTGCTATTATATGTGGCCCTAATTTATTTGAAATCAGCATTTGATAGTGTAGATCGTGTTTTATTGCTGAATGTTTTATTAAATCTAGGCCTACCAGCCCGTTTTTTACAAACTCTATCATCTATGTATTCATTGAATAAAAGTTTTTTGAAAGTTGTTGGGAAGGGAATATCTCTGCCTTTTTTCTCGAAAAAGGGCGTGCGCCAAGGAAGTACACTCTCGGCAAAATTATTTGCTATGTTCATTAATGATATTGTTCCTTATTTCTGACAAAGATGGGCACCAACTCTCCGACTGGGAAATCTGAATATGTCAATGCTACTATTTGCAGATGACATTATTTTACTGGCAAAGACAAATAATGATTTACAAACTCACTTGAATCTCCTTGAAAAATATTTGCAAGAGAAGAAACTAGAGGTGAATGTCACGAAATCTCAAGTCATGATTTTTAGCAAAAAAAACCCTTGGAATCAGCACCACAATTTTTATTGAATGGAAAATGCTGGAAGTGGTGGAAAAGGCCAAATACTTAGGTTTCATCCTTTGTCAAAATGGAAAATGGACGAGTCATATTACAACAATGGCACAGAAAGGAAGAAATTCATTATTTGGTATATACAGAAGTACACTAACAGCAGAAATAAGTGAACTAAGTGTCCACAAACATATATTTAATACTAAAATTATGCCTATCCTACATTACGGATCAGAAATATGGGGGTATCAGCCGGCAAAGCAACTAGAAACCCTTCAGCCTCAATATTATAAACGAGTTTTTGGCCTACACAATACAACACATACGTTAGTTTTAAAAGGTGATCTTGATATATTTAACCTGAAATTGAAAAGATATACCCAAATCATCAAATTTTGGTTAAGACTTCTAGAACTTCCCCAGACTAGACTTGCCTGAGCAGCATATGAAGATCTTCTCCTTCAATGTAACAAAACATCATGGACAGCACAAATCAAAAGGATATTAGATGAGAATGGATTTTCAAGTTTGTGGGAGAAGGGAAAAGGGCCAGAGGATCATGAAAAGTTCTTCAAGGAATTTAGTGCAAGACTTGAAGACCAAAAAGTGCAACTATGGCAAGCAGCTGTGGACAAACCTCCGAGTCTTACTTTGTATAGAGAAGTAAAAGAGAATTTTGGTCAGGAGTTTTATTTCAAGCTGGGATTGCCCATTAAATATTTGAGGATTTGGATTCAGATTCGAGCAAATTGTCTTCCAATTTATACTAAGGTTGCAAGGAAAAAGAGGGAAGGTCCGGAGGCCGGGTGTAGTTGCTTGAAATGTGGGGAAAATGATTATGGGTTTTGCCATTTCCTCCTCCGGTGTAAGCAACTATCTCATTTAAGGGGATTAAATATCGAGGAGGGGGAAGATAGGCTGCTTTGTGAGTTAATGAGGTCTAGGACTCCCCGTTATATTGTGGCAGTAGGAAATTTTGTATTGATGGGAAGGATGTCAAATGAAGTGTAATTTTTCTTTAGTATTTGTCTTTTTGTATATAGCTTTAACTGGCTTTTAAATACAGATTATTTTTATTATTATGCCTAGTTTTGGTGAAAATGCAATGTCATAGAATTTATATTCGTAAAATATACAGATCTTTTTTTTAAATATCCATGTTGAAAAAAATAATGTCATTTTTTGACATTGAAATGTCATATATCGGTATGATATAGGCCAAATACTTGTAGTTTTTCGTTCAAATACAGAGAAGTATTCTGTGTCTTTTGCCATTTTTCTATTGTTTCAATTAAAATAAAAAAAAACCCTTGACCCCCCACCCCTAAATGTTTGTCCGACTCGTAAAAACGTAACAAAAAGGAAAATAAACATGTTTTTGAAGTATATTGTAAAGTTTACTTTTGTAAAACGCCCCGGAAAAAACATTATTTTATAAGTATTTCTGTGTCAGCTACAAATGGCAACTTTCGTCAACTAAGCAGGTTTTTTTTTATTAGAACGCATTTAAAACTTTGGGTTACTATGGGCCGTGGTTTGGTCTTTACTAGGTTGCAATTTTAGTGTTAATCATGAAAACAGAGAACAATTTTTTTAAATATTGAAGTTAATATGTCGTCCTATCCCCCCTTACAGGGGGAGTGATAACCCCTGTCCTTCCTTGTGAGCCCCCTGTCGAGTAACCAATAAATTTTGCAAAGACAACGTAGCGTCACAAAAAGTCTTTGCCTTACCCATCATATTTGGAGCAGAATTCTGTCATACAGCTTGCTGACCCATGAATATGTGCGTTCGGACCTTCAACTGTAGTTAATCACTAGCTGCGTTCGTTTTCACCGTTCGTCGTTCTTAGTTCTAAAAATATGTTCTCGGTTTTACTCTTAAAATGCGTTTTATTTCGCCATTTTAAGAAGGTAGTTTTAGCTGAAAAAAAACGGCTTATAAGAGCTTCCTTAATTTCAAACCACAGATAGAATTTCAATCAGACAAATTGAAATTCAACCGCAGCCAAAATGAAACGATAGTTCTGAATGCAGCAAACAAGCATTAGAGTTATAAGGGCGGAAAAGTGATCCTGACAAAGAAATTCAGCTAGAAACTGGAGCAGACAATGCAAAATCAGGAACCTCACAGCTATGTTTTGCACCTGCTGCTGGGGAATTTTTTAGAGCTGAAATAAAATAAAATTAAAACTGTGCATTTGCTTTGCTGGAAATTTTTCTTCAAAAAGTAATACGTTTAGAAGATGATGTAAATATTCATATTGCTGATTTCGTAAACTTTATTTTAAAATCCCTGTTTTATTAAAGTATTCTAGAAAGAATCTAAACCAACCATGGACAAATTTCTGTTACGAATGATTTGGGAGATACTTTAATAACAACCCTAATTAAAATGAAGTTGCCCTCAAGCCAGGGCTAATTGGAGGGCAAATCTGGCATCAGCCTTTTTCAGGATCTAATATAAATGATGTCATTTTACTTGTTGATAGATAGTCTATTATCCATCGGTCCGTCCTAGGGAAGAACTAAGGTAGATAGTCCTAGAATTGAGGGACACAATGTAAAATAATTAAATTATTTTTCATTCTTTGTTTTGTTTACCATGGCCCTAGAGTGTTAGTACAATAAAACCTAATTATGTGTATCCATTTTCTTTAAACAGACAGGAGTTCTATGCCTCCTAGCTTGCCTCTGATATAAATGAGTCAATAAAAAATCAAAACAAAAACGCTCTTGTAGAAAACAAGCAAGACAAATGATGGGCGTAAAAGTATCATTTTCCTCCCATCAAATGCAAGGTCATAAATGTAGGGCATCCTTAAGATAGAAATGAACAAAGCTTCAATTATGTATCTGTGTTCCTTAAACAGACAGAAGGGGTAAACCTTCAAGCTTTGACATATTCAATCACACTTTTGGGCTCTTTATTTTCCAGGGAGACTTTCTTTGGATTTTTCCCCCCTATCTAATTAAAAGCAGTAGGGATAGCATCAGGTACAAACAGAGGCGGATCCAGGATTTTTTTTAGGAGGGGAGGGCAAAATAGGTTGACCCAAAAAAAATTTGAGAGGGGGGGGCAAAATAGGCTGATGAAATAAACTTGCGTTAGGAGCAAGTTAAATTAACGCAAACTTGAGTTAATTAAGTAAATTACACTACTTTAGACTGCGCTAGGGGAAGGCACGCCCCACGCCCCCCCCCCCCTCTGAATCCGCCACTGGGTGTAAATGACCATCCACTTAGCTTACATAACCAGGAGGAAATCATGCAGCTCTCCCATGCTTCAGCCCAACCCCTCTAATGTGCAAATATATAGCCAATATTATATATTTCAAATGCATTTTGCTGCCTGTCACTGTTTTTCTAGTTCTTATTTTGTCACAGCAGATTGAATTTACAGGTACATGAGTTAAAACAAGAGAGAAAAATTGACAAAAAAATTGGAAATGTGTAATTTCAGGTATTGATTTGAACACTAGGAAGGTTGGGGTAAAGTAGAGCAGGGTTGCAGGCAAAATGTGTTAGCTACAATTATTCTGCATAGTATGTTTTGGAATGAAATATTTTTCGGTTTAAGTTTTTGGAATAAAGTATTGTAAATATTTTTTTGGAATGGAGGAAGGTTAGGTAAAGGAGGGTCAGGGGTTACCTCCCGTATGTTTTGGAAATTAATTGTAATCTATGATATAGAAGATTCCTCTTAAGATTTTAGTAGAGTAGGAACTACCATTTTGCGTACGCCCCCGTACCAAACAGGTTTTTCTGATAGATATTCTATTCTACTGGTCATTACACTCTTTCAAAGAGATTTACGCAATTAATTAAACCTGTATTATAAAACCAGCGCGTCTTGTTTCGAGTTTTAACGGACAAGTTTTTGAAAAGCAAACAGTTTTTTTTTCTTGTTTAGCATTTGCAAAAAAGGGGTAATTAGTGAGTGGAAAATTTTTTAATGCATTTACAATCGGAGATGTTTGATTAACCTTTGCAAAAAAAAAGGGTAATGGGATTTTTGAATTAGAGGAGATGCCATGATTATGTACTGTATAATACACAAGTGATGTTTTGGAGCGTATTGTCAATTTAACGAGAAAATGTCTGAAAAGTGTTTTAAGGGAGACGGGTTGCATGGAGGGTTCAGTTGCATGAGAGTTCAGTTAAAGGGGGTACAGTTACACGGGGATTTTGCTTATACAGGGGTTCAGATACAAGGGGGTTCAGTTGCACGGGGGTTGAGTTAAATGGGGATTGAGTTCCACGAGAGTACGAGAAAATGACTGAAAAGTGTTTTGAGGGAGATGGGTTGCATGGAGGGTTGAGTTGCATGAGAGTTCAGTTAAAGGGGGTACAGTTACAAGGGGGTTTCGGTTATACAGAGGTTCAGTTACAAGGGGGTTCAGTTGCACGGGGGTTGAGTTAAATGGGAATTGAGTTCCACGAGAGTAGTGCTTTGTCGTGGTTTAGCTTGTCACAGTTTGAAAAGAACTTTACGGGGATTGAGAGAGTCAGCTGCATAATTCCGTGTGATTTTTCTTTACTTGATGGTCATTAAAAACTAAAATTGTGTGTTAAAGAAGTAGTTATTGTATCTTTTAAAGAAACTTTAAGGGGTTTGAGAGCCTCAGACTCATAATTCCATGTGTGTTTTATTCCCTGGGAGATCATTAACAATGAAAATGTGATGTTATATAATTAGTTTTTTTATCTTTTAAAACAGCTTTACAGGGTTGTATAGACTCACTTTCCTAGTCATGATTGATTGTTCTTTAGTTGGTATTCATTAACAACTATATTTTTGTGTTAAATAATGCGTTTTTGTAAAAAATAAAAGTACAGGACGGTTTTGGATATAGTCAATTGCACAAGTCATTAGTGTTTTTCTTTACTTGATGGTCATTAATTACGCTATTTTCGTGTTATAGAATTAGTTTTTGTAACTTTTTTAGTAAATTAACGTGGATTGAGAGACTCAGTTTACTAATTCAGTGAAGTTTTTCTTCATTTGGTTCTCATTAATATAAAATATTTTGTGTTAAATAAGTAGTTTTTGTATCTTTTAAAAGAGAGTTAAGGGGTTTGAGAGACTCAGTTGCCTGATTCCGTGTGGTGGTTATACAGGGGTTCAGTTACAAGGGAGTCCAGTTTCCCGGGGGTTGAGTTAAATGGGGATTGAGTTCCACGAGAGTACGAGAAAATGACTGAAAAGTGTTTTGAGGGAGAAGGGTTGCATGGAGGGTTGAGTTGCATGAGAGTTCAGTTAAAGGTGGTACAGTTACACGGGGGTTTCGGTTATACAGGGCTTCAGGTACAAGGGGGTTCAGTTGCACGGGGATTGAGTTAAATGGGGATTGAGTTCCACGAGAGTAGTGCTTTGTCGTGGTTTAGCTTGTCACAGTTTTAAAAGAGCTTTAAGGGGATTGAGAGACTCAGTTGCCTAATTCCGTGTGATTTTTATTTACGTGATGGTCAATAAAAAAGAAAATTTTGTGTTAAATAAGTAGTTTTTATATCTTTTAAAATAGCTTTACTGGGCTTGAGAAACTCAGTCGCCGTTTTCCGTTTGTTTTTCCTTTACGTGGTAATCATTCAAAAAGAAATTTTTGTGTTAAATCATCTTTTTCTTTAAATTTTAAAAGATATTTAAAGGGTTTTATAGAATAAATTTACTAATTAAGTGTTGTTTTCCTTTACTTTTTGTTCATTAAAAACGAAATTTTTGTGTGTTAAATAAGGAGTTTTTGTATCTTTTAAAAGAGCTTTACGGGGATTGAGAGACGCTGTTGCCAGATTCCAGGTGGTTTTTATTGACTTAGTGGTCATTAAAAAGGAAATGTGTTTGTTAAATCAGTAGTTTTTGTATCTTTTAAAACAGCTTTAAAGGGTTTGAGAGACTCAGGCGCCGAATTCTGTGTGATTTTTCTTTAGTTGGTGCTAATTAAAAATGAAATTTTTGCTTTAAATAAGTAGTTTTTGTATCTTTTAAAATTGCTTTAAGGGGGTTGAGAGATTCAGTTGAGTGACTCCGTGTGATTTTTCTTTACTTGGTTGTAATTTGTTGTATATTTTAAAATAGCTATAAAGGGTTTGAGAGACTCAGTTGCCTGATTCCGTGTGGTTTTTCTTTACTGAGTGCTCATTAAAAACGAAATTTTTGTGTTAAATAAGTAGTGTTTGTATCTTTTAAAAGAGATTTACGGGGTTTGAGAGACTCAGTTGCCGGATTCCGAGTAGTTTTTCTTTACTTGATGGTCAATAAAAACGAAAATTTTGTTTTTAAAAAGTATTTTTTTTATATTTTAAAAGAGCTTTACGGGGATTGAGAGACTCTGTTGCCTGATTCCAGGTGGTTTTTCTTTACTTGGTGGTCATTAAAAACGAAATTTTTGTGTTAAATAAGTAGTTTTTGTATCTTTTAAAAGAGCTTTACGGGGATTGAGAGACTCAGTTGCCTGATTCCGTGTGATTTTTCTTCTTTTGAGTAAAGACACTCGATATCCTAAAAAGTATTTAATTCAAACTTTTTTAAAACTTCGAAATTTTTCAACTTTATTTATTTTTCTCTTTTTTTGCACAACTTAAAATGTCAAAATATGCTTACAGTTCTAATAAATGCGCTCTGTGATTTGTCAGAGACTTGATGTGACTGTCCTACTGGTCTTCTATGAGAAGTTATTCATACTACCTAATCTATTGAAAGCATTAAATCTGTATTTTTTACACAGTGGAACAATAAACACATAAGTCATATCTTAGAAAAAAAGTGAAGATGGAGCATTTTAATAAAGTGTGTTTACATAACAAGGTTATTGTAGCATTGAATGCTGACAAAGAGAAGTATTTAAACTTTGAAACAAGTACAGGTGGTAGCACTAATGGAAATGTATGCATGCATTGTCATGACAGTAAGGAATTAAATTTCTTTGGAATACCGAAAAAATTCAACTCTGTTGTTGGTGGTTATGCGAGATTGAGATCTCCAGAGATGATTGCACTCAAAGAGAATGCCAACATAAAAATAATCATTGATGATAGAGGAAAACTCCTTGCTACTGTTGCAGGTAACACATTACCTACTGATACATCCAATCATCACCTTTCAGGTATTAGCATTCAACGGAAGATCAATAAAAGAAAGGCCTACTCTTCTACTAATATCGTAAACCATATCTTGTCTACATGCCGAAACTGTTACCTGTGTAAAAATAATGTGATAATAGACAGTGAAATTGCCAGAAAAATAAAAAGGGCATTGTCAGAAAATATCACGATGGAATATAAAGATGAATCGATGAAAAACAAAGCACCAGCAAACGTTACTGCCATTGATCAAACAGTCATTGAACCAAATAATACCAAAGACGAAAAGCATATTGAGCCTGTTGATGAGGCACCAGTAAAAATTGTATATGACTCAAAATGGAATAATGATTATTCTACTGATTACGAACTAAGAGAAGACAATAGCCATAATATCAAGAGAGAACATGGTGAACTATTTTATGGAACAGATTCAAAATGTCCAAAGTTAATCGTTGATATTAATAATGTATCGTAATATATTTTTTGTATTAATATTCTACATAGCATTATTTCATTAAAAATATATTATGCATTACATTGTTATGTGTTCATTATTTTTAGAGTTAGCTAGCATATAAAACGTTTAGAATGTATAATAAAAACTCTTATATGTAATAAAAGTAATTTTTATACATATATTTTCAGATAAACTTGGACAAATTCTTTCATTAATTTACCTACATTATACATAAAAAAAGACATATCATTCAATAAATTATGACGAAATTCTCATTAATCTATAAACTCCTTACTTAGATTACATAATGGATACACAATGAAAAAATTTCATTTAAGGAATAATCCAAAAATAGTAAGAAAGTAGCAAATTCTATCAAAAATATGTTAATATGTTTAAGCAATAAATATCTATAAGCTTAACCCGTCTTTATTCTTTGGAATAGTTTTATTCATTTCATTAAATTATGAAGAAATTGTAAGTAAGTAACAATAGCTTTCTTGAATTCGCTTCCTGCACACAATACAGATATTTAATTCAAGAAATCATAATAAAATCGCAAGTAAGTAATAAAGTCTTTATTGTTTTCACCTATTGGATACACAATACTGAAATTTCATTCATGAAATTATGAAGGAATTGTAAATAGGTAACACACTCATGTTACCTCATTGATACACAATGCAGAAATTTCATTTAAGAAATTATCAAAAATTGTAAGTAAGTAGCAAATTCTTTCATGAATTCACCTCCTGGGTAAATAAAAAAGACAATTCATTAAAGAAATTATGAAAAAATTGTAAGTAAGTAGCAAATTCTCTCTTGAATTCACCTGCTGAATAAACAAAAAAAGACATTTCGTTCGAGAAATTATGACAAAATTCCAAGTAAGTAACAAACTCTTTATTGTTTTCATGACTTAGATATACAGTACAGATACTTCATTCAAGAAATTAAGAAAAAACCGCAAGACCTTTCCTTTTTTTTTCTCTTTATCAAACACTCTTTTCAATTAGATACACTCTTTAGAAATTTAATTCATGAAATTGTGAAAAAAATTCTCATTCAGCAACTAGGTCTTTATCTTAGTCAACAATCAAATACAACATATGTACATCTCAGAAAAGAATTCCATAAATTAGCGGACAGATGTGGACATTTTATAAAAGAAACTATGAAAAAATTCCCCGTCGTAAGAACAGTCATTATAGTACCCGACTCACTGATACAAGCTGTGGACAATTCATTCAAGAAATTATGAAAATATTTGTAAGTAAGTAACAAACTCTTTATTGATTCCACCTCTTGGATATACAGTACAGATACTTCATTCAAGAAATTATGAAAAAATCGCAAGTAAGTAGCTTTTTTTTTCTTAATCAAAAACAATTTTCACTTAGCTAAATGATGTAGAAATTTAATTCAAGAAATTATTAAAAAATTCTCAGTAAGTAACAATTTCTTTCTTGAAGTCAACTCTCGAATATGCAATACGGAAATTTCGTTAAAGAAATTATGAAAAAATTGTAACTAAGTAGCAAATTCTTTCTTGAATTTACCTGTTGGACAAACAAAAAAGACATTTCATTCAAGAAATTATGAAAAAATTCTAAGTAAGTAAAAAACTCTTTATTGTTTTCACGAGATAGATATACGAAGTAGAAATTAAATTCAAGAAATTATTGAAAAGTTCTCAGTATATGTAGCAAATTCTATCTTGATATTCACATGTTGGATAATTAAAAAAACATTTCGTTAAATAAATTATGACAAAATTCTAATTAAGTAACAAACTTTATTGTTTTCACGAGTTAGATATACGACGTAGAAATTAAATTCAAGAAATTATGAAAAAATTCTCAGTCTAAGTAGCAAATTCTTTCTTGAACTCTTTCCTGAAGTCACCTCTTGGATACACAATGCAGAAACTTCATTTAAGAAATTATCAAAAATTGTAAGTAATTCTATGGGACCTCTACACGTGATTAAACATGTTTTGAAACTACATGCTATTTGCTTGCCTTTCCTTGGCACCTTTCCAAACGAGCGGGGATTCCCCACTGGTTCCTACACATTGCAAAAAAAGTGACGTCTCTGTGTCGTCTCTGTATCGTCTCTGTGATGACACACACACATAGAGACGAGACACGCACAGACACGACACACAAACAGAGTCTTAGTGAGAGAGATATCCAAAAAGTTGGGTTGATCTAGAGTTCACTTAGAAGTGGCACGTCACTCTAAGTGAACCTAGATCAACCCAACTTTTTGGATATCTCTCTCACTATGACTCTGTTTGTGTATCATGTCTGTGCGTGTCTCGTCTCTATGTGTGTGTCATCACAGAGACTCTGTGATGATACAGAGACATCACTTTTTTTGCAATGTGTAGGAATCATTGGGAGATCCCCGCTCGTTTGTAAAGGTGCCAAGGAAAGGCAAGCAAATAGCTTGTAGTTTCAAAACGTGTTTAATCACGTGTAGAGGTCCCATAGAATTACTTACAATTTTTGATAATTTCTTAAATGAAGTTTCTGCATTGTGTATCCAAGAGGTGACTTCAGGAAAGAGTTCAAGAAAGAATTTGCTACTTAGACTGAGAATTTTTTCATTTTCTTGAATTTAATTTCTACGTCGTATATCTAACTCGTGAAAACAATAATGTTTGTTACTTACTTAGAATTTTCTCATAATTTCTTGAACGAAATGTTTTTTTGTTTATCCAACAGGTAAATTAAAGAAAGAATTTGCTACTTAGACTGAGAATTTTTTCATAATTTCTTGAATGAAATTTCCGTATTACATATTCGGGAATCAACTTCCAGAAATATACTGTTACTTACTGTGAATTTTTCAATAATTTCATGAATTAAATTTCTACATACTGTTTAACTGTGTAAAGATGGGGCTGGCAAGAGAAAAAAAAGTTACTTACTTTCGATTTTTTCACAACTTCTTGAATGAAGTATCTGTACTGTATATCCAAGAGGTGAAATCAATAAAGAGTTTGTTACTTACATACAAATATTTTCATAATTTCTTGAATGAAATTTCCGTATTGTGTATCCAAGCATTGACTTCAAGAAAGAAATTGTTACTTACTGAGAATTTTTTCATAATTTCTTGAATCGAATTTCTACATCGTGTATCTAAGTCATGATATTCTTGAGTGAAATTTCCGTATTGTGTATCCATGAGTTGACTTCAAGAAAGAAATTGTTACTTACTGAGTATATTTTCCCAATTTCTTGAATTAAATTTATACATCGTTTATCTAATTGAAAATTGTTTTTGATAAAGAGAAAAAAAATTTACTTACATGCGGTTTTTTCATAATTTCTTGAATGAAGTATCTGTACTGTATATCCAAAAGGTGAAAACAAAAAGAGTTTGTTACTTACACTTACAAATATTTTCATAATTTCTTTATTTAAATTTCCGTATTGTGTATCCAAGAGTTGACTTCAAGAAAGAAATTGTTTTTTTTTCATAATTTCTTAAATGAAATTTCCGTATTGTTTATCCAAGAGTTGACTTCAAGAAAGAAATTGCTACTTACTGAGAATTTTTTAATAATTTCTTTAATTAAATTTCTACAACGTGTATATAATTAATGAAAACAATAAAGAGTTTGTTACTTACTTGTAATTTTGTCATAATTTCTTGAACGAAATGTCTTTTTTGTTTATCCAGCAGGTGAATTCAAGAAAGAATTTGCTACTTACTTACAATTTTTTCATAATTTATTTAATGAACTGTCTTTTTTATTTAGCCAGGAGGCGAATTCAAGAAAGAATTTGCTACTTACTTAAAATTTTTGATAATTTAGTAAATGAAATTTCTGAATTGTGTATCCATGAGGTAACATGAGTGTGTTACCTATTTACAAGTCCTTCATAATTTCTTGAATGAAATTTCAGTATTGTGTATCCAATAGGTGAAAACAATAAAGACTTTATTACTTACTTGTGATTTTATTATGATTTCTTGAATTAAATATCTGTATTGTGTCCAGGAAGCGAATTCAAGAAAGCTATTGTTACTTACTTACAATTTCTTCATAATCTAATGAAATGAATAAAACTATACTAAAGAATAAAGACGGGTTAAGCTTAAAGATATTTATTGCTTAAACGTATTAACATATTTTTTAAAGAATTTGCTACTTAATTAAAATTTTTGATAATTCCTTAAATGAAATTTCTTCATTTTGTATCCATGAGGTAACTTCAAGAAAGAGTTTGTTGCTTACTTAGAGTTTCGTCATAAATTCTTGAATGAAATGTCTTTTTTTATTTATCCAGAAGGTAAATTAAATAAAAAATTTGTCCCCGTGTGTCTGAAAATATATGTATAAAATTTCCTTTTCTTACTTATCCGTGTTTTTAATTTAAATTATAAACGATTTATATGATAGATAAATCTAAAAATAATTAAAAAATAAATATATAATTAAATAAATATTTTTAATGGAAAAGCGATATGTATAATATTAAAGCAAAAAATATATTACGATACACAATTATTATCAATAAGTAACTTTGGACATTTTGAATCTGCTGAATTATATATCCCAACTTTCTCTATCTTTATATTATAGCTCGTGTCTTTTCATGTTTCTTAATAAGTAGAATAATTGTTATTATCTATTGCGTCATGCACAGTTTTTACTGGAGTCTCACCAAAATGTTCAATATGCTTTTCGTCTTTTGTATTATTTGGATCAATGACTGTTTGACCAATGGCAGTAACGTTTGCTGCTGCTTTGTTTTTCATCGATTCATCTTTATATTCCATAGTGATATTTTCTGACAATGCCCTTTTTATTTTTCTGGCAATTTCACTGTCTATTATCACATTATTTTTACACAGGTAACAGTTTCTGCACGTAGACAAGATATGGTTACGATATTAGTGGAAGAGTAGTCCTTTCTTTTATTGATCTTCCGTTGAATGCTAATACCCGAAAGGTGATGATTGGATGTATCAGTAGGTAATGTGTTACCTGCAACAGTAGCAAGGAGTTGTCCTCTATCATCAAGGATTATTTTTATGTTGGCATTCTCTTTGAGTGCAATCATCTCTGGAGATCTCAATCTCGCATAACCACAAACATAAGAGTTGAATTTTTTCGGGATTCCAAAGAAATTTAATTCCTTACTGTCATGACAATGCATGCATACATGTCCAATAGTGCTACCACCTGTACTTGTTTCAAAGTTTAAATACTTCTCTTTGTCAGCATTCAATGCTACAATAACCTTGTTATGTAAACACACTTTATTTAAATGCTCCATGTTCACTTTTTTTTTAAAGATATGACTTATGTGTTTATCGTTCCACTGCGTAAAAAATACTGATTTAATACACGCAATAGATTAGGTAGTGTCAATAACCGATCATAGAATGTCGGTGGGGAAGTCACATCGTGTCTCTGACCAATCACAGAGCGCAATTGTTAGAAATGTAAGCATATTTTGACATTTTAAGATATGTACAGAAATAAAAAAAAATAAATAAAGTTGAAAAATTTCGAAGTTTTAAAAAAGTTTGAATTAAACACTCTTAGGATATCGAATGTCTTTACTGAAAAGAAGAAAAATCACACGGAATCTGGCAACTGAGTCTCTCAATCCCCGTAAAGCTCTTTTAAAAGATAAAAAAACTACTAATTTAACACAAAAAATTTCGTTTTTAATGACCAGCAAGTAAAGAAAAATCACCTGGAATCTGGCAACAGCGTCTCTCAATCCCCGTAAAGCTCTTTTAAAAGATACAAAAACTACTTATTTAACACAAAAATTTCGTTTTTAATGATCACCAATTAAACAAAAACCACCCGGAATCTGTCAACTGAGTCTCTCAATACCAGTAAAGCTCTTTTAAGAGATACAAAAACTATTTATTTAACACAAAAATTTCGTTTTTAATGACCACCAAGTAAAGGAAAACCACGCGGAATTAGGCAACTTAGTCTCTCAAACCATGTAAAGCTCTTTTAAATGATAAAAAAAATTACCACTAAGTAAAGAAAAACCACACGGAATCAGGCAACTGAGTCTCTCAAACCCCTTAAAGCTCTTTTAAAAGATACAAAAACTACTGATTTAACACAAAAATTTCGGTTATAATGACCAACAAGTAAAGAAAAACCACACGGAATCAGGCAACTGAGTCTCTCAAACCCCTTAAAGCTCTTTTAAAAGATACAAAAACTACTTATTTAACGCAAAATTTTTGTTTTTAATTAGCACCAAGTAAAGAAAAACCACAAGGAATTAGGCAACTGAGTCTCTCAATCCCCTTAAAGCTCTTTTAAAAGATACAAAAACTACTAATTTAACACAAAAAATTTCGTTTTTAATGAGCACCAAGTAAAGGAAAACCACAAGGAATTAGACAACTGAGTCTCTAAAACCCCGTAAATCTATTTTAAAATATACAAAACATACTTATTTAACAAAAAAATTTCTTTTTTATCTATAACAAATTGAAGAAAAATCTCACAGAAATAGGCAACTGAGTCTCTCAAACCCCGTAAAGCTCTTTTAAAAGATATAAAAACTACTTATTTAACAAAAAAATTTCGTTTTTAATGACCATCAAGGAAATAAAAATCACACGGAATTATGCAACTGACTCTCTCAATCCCCGTAAAGCTCTTTTAAAAGCTGTGACAAGCTAAACCACGACAAAGCACTACTCTCGTGGAACTCTAATCCCCATTTAAACATCAAACCACTCGTGCAACTAGAACCCTCCTTTGTAACTGAATCCCTAGTATAGAACACCACACGGAATTAGGCGACTGACTCAAACAATCCAATTACATTAAAATTAATAGACACAAAACTACTGATAGAACACGAAAATTTCGTTTTTTACGACCATCACGTAAAAAAAAATCTCACTGAATTGTGCGACTGACTCTCTCAATCCCCGTAAAGTTCTTTTAAAAGTGTGACAAGCTAAACCAGTACAAAGCACTACTCTCGTGGAACTCAATCCCCATTTAACTCGCCGCCCGTGCACCTGCGCCCCCGGGGCGCGGAACCCCTGTGTAACCGAGAACCCCGTGTGACTGTACCCCCTTTAACTGAACTCTCATGCAACTCAACCCTCCATGCAACCCATCTCCCTCAAAACACTTTTCAGTCATTTTCTCGTACTCTCGTGGAACTCAATCCCCATTTAACTCAACTCCCGTGCAACTGAACCCTCTTGTAACTGAACCCCTGCATAACCGAAACCCCCGTCTAACTGTACCCCCTTTAACTGAACTCTCATGCAACTGAACCCTCCATGCAACCCATCTCCCTCAAAACACTTTTCAGACATTTTCTCGTTAAATTGACAATACGCTCCAAAACATCACTTGTGTATTATACAGTACATAATCATGGCATCTCCTCCAATTCACAAATCCCCTTACCCCATTTTTTGCAAAGGTTAATCAAACATCTCCGATTGTAAATGCATTAAAAAATTTTCCACTCCCTAATTACCCCTTTTTTGCAAATGCTAAACAAGAAAAAAAAACTGTTTGCTTTTCAAAAACTTGTCCGTTAAAACTCGAAACAAGACGCGCTGGTTTTATAATACAGGTTTAATTAATTGCGTAAATCTCTTGGCAAAGAGTGTAATGACCAGTAGAATAGAATATCTACCAGAAAAACCTGTTTGGTGCGGGGGCGTACGCAAAATGGTAGTTCCTACTCTACTGATTTTCCAAAGTACACCTTAGAAATTTTTTGGGTAAGTTTGGAAAGCACTTGATGCTAAAACTGCTTCCACAAACTTTCTAAAACATATTAGCCCTCTGACACACCTACAAAACAAATTTCTACTATTTTTAGATGAAACGTCCTATCCATGATATGTATAAATTTAAACAAATCAAATCACTGGCTGGTATTATTTTTTTTCATTGTTTTTGATTTTAAATTATGGCACTGAAAAACAAAAATAAAGTAGTGAAACGGAGTAAGAGACTCAGTTCGCCGTTCTAAGAACGACGTACTAAGAACGAAGAACGGCATTTCAAAAAACGGCTTATAAGCGGAAAATAAAATCGAACGGCTTATTTGTAACTATGCTGTAACTATGGCTTGTAACTATGATGCTACTTTGTCAAATTTCCTTTGAGAGGATCCACTGGTGGGTAATGATACGTTGGAAAGTTTAACAAATATACTTGAATCACTTTAATGCTAAGCCCTTCAGTCAGACACATCCGCAGAAAAAAATTTTCCTGGGAGAGAAGTGCAAAAAAAAATCACTTGAAACTTCGAATAAGAAGTGACTAAAAATTCGGCAATATCTAAGGTTACGGGGGGCTCGTACCCCCCCCCCCCCTTCTCATGTACATGGATACGAGCATATTTTTGCTATTTCATGCACATAATATCTTTGATTAGAATGCAGGAAGTTCCATGCCTCATTTGTGTTGTCCAGATTCCCACATTTCCCCCCCCCCCTACATTTCCCTCACAATCCACTTGTTAAGGGGTTGCACAGAGATTGGAGTGGAAGAAGATTTTGCGTTTCTCCGTTAGCCTTAGGAGGCTTGGAGATGCGTTGAGTTTTTAGCAGAATTAGAGTTGGTTCGTGCCTGTGCACCCTGAAAATTTTAGATTTGAAAATTTTCAGCTGTGTATTGACTGGATAAGGGCTCAATTCCATTTCTAATATAAAATAAAACTAAAAATATAATGTAAAAATGAAAAATATAAAATTATAACGCGCTTTACATACTCTAGAAAAATAGTTACTTGTAAATTTGGGTTCATCGTATCTACATATATTGTTAAATAGATTTCTGGGTTGTTGGGCAATATATGGGCAGTTACAAGGAAATCGGTCACGAAAAACCCGTTTTTGACGGGTTAATTTAATACACCGCTATAAAGTAATGGACTGCATAGCGTATACGATATTTAAACTGTTGTTTTAGGGGTGTAGGGGGGGGGGGAGGTACCTAGGTAAGGTTAGGTTACGTATTTAATGTATGCAATGCTTTACCCCCCCCCCCCCCTACCCCCTAATGTGTAAATATATAGCCCAAATTTGTTTATAAACTATTTTATATTCATCCTATTTTATTTTGTTTCATTAGCATTAGCCAAACTTGACTTTTTAGAAATGCCCAAATAATGCCCAAGTACCGATTTCTGTTATAGACTGCGGATCCATAGCCTATGCTGCCAATGAATTTTCTTGTTTTTTTCTTGCCCATAGCTAGTTACTGAGACTTTATCAAAAGCAATTACAGAGACTTAGGGTTGGGATAACAGGGTGACTCCTTCACATTAACCCTCCATTCCTCCTCTCCAGATTGGCTACTCATGATAGCCGGTGAGTTGTTACTAACGCCTCAATAATATGAAATAAAGACCGACATTGAATAGAAGTGGTGTCTCCCAGACCCCCCCCCCCCTTCATAGCTTGGCCACTGATGATTGTCAATATTTGTTTTTCTTGTAAGATTTATTAATCTAATAAAAAAAACATCCAATAACACCCCTCTCCCTGCAAGGCTCTATGGCCAGTACTGTAGCGAGAAACAAAGGAAAAACTTTATTTTGTAAATCTTTATCTTACGAAACCTATTGAACTGAACCTGCATAATTTCAAAAACCATAATTAATGACTTACAGAAAAATAACCGAAACACTGAAATCTAAATTAAACCTAAGAGAAATGAAGTTTAATTTGTTTCACCTGACATTTAATTATTCAACCTTGGTCGTAATTAGTTTGTCTGTCGTTAGATCGAAGATTAAGGCTTCCTACGTAGATTGACCATCATTATTACTCTGCTGAGAAATGGTCTGTATAGTAGTTTAAATTTGACAGGTAATTCTTAAAGTAATTAAATAAAAAAAAACAAGTTTTTTAAACTGAAAGTAAGGAGCGACATTAAAACTTAAAACGAACAGAAATTATTCCGTATATGAAAGGGGCTGTCCCCTCCTCAACGCCTCGCTCTTTACGCTAAAGTTTGACTCTGTCTCACAACTTTATTTTTTAAAACAATAAAAAACTTTAGCGTAAAGAGCGAGGCGTTGAGGAGGGGACAGCCCCTTTCATATACGGAATAATTTCTGTTCGTTTTAAGTTTTAATGTCGCTCCTTACTTTCAGTTTAAAAAACTTGTTTTTTTTTATTTAATTTCTGATCGTTTTTTAGTGAATGCAGGGGATGTTTCCCCCCTCTTTAAAAAATCGAGTAAATTTTCTCAGGCTCGTAGCCTTTGATGAGTAATACTAAACTTAATAAAATTTATATATTTAGAATCAGCATTATAAACACATTCTTTTGATACATTTATTGACATCAAAATTCCGTTTTTAAAAGTTTCGATTACTATTGAGCCGTATCGCTTGTTTTTTTATTGTTTTTTTTTATTACGTATATGTTATTACGTATATGAGGGGGTTCTTCCCTTAGTCAATACCACGCTCTTTACTTTAAAATTTAAAAAAAAATTTGATACAAAACCCCATTAAAAAAAAAGGCCTTTTAATTAGATTATCGAGCTATTTTGAAAGAAAAAAGAAAAAACTGTCGCTTAACGAGGGTGTTTTTGACTTGGGGGACAACCCCCTCACATACGTTATAATTTCTGTTCGTTTTAAGTTCTAATATTCCTTCTTACATTTCAGTTGAAAAAACTTGTTTTTTTTTTATTTAATTTCTGATCGTTTTTTAAATAATTTTTGGAAATCCGGCGCCCCCTTCATAGAAATGTCCCTTACCCCAAAGAAACATCCACCACGGAAATATTCTCCAGATTAACCCCCTCGTCTAGCCCCCCCCCTCCAGAAAAAATCCTTCCTGAAAATGGTTGTATACTTCCCAATAACCAATAAATAATGCTGGCAAGTCCGGCGCCCCCTTCATGGCAATTTCCCTTCCCCCATGAAAACTTCCTTCATGAACAGATCCTCCAACATAACCACCGACCCACCCTTCCCTCCCACTACCAGAAAAAAAACCTCCTGAAAACTTCTGTATACTTCCCAATAACCAATACTATATGTTAACATTGGGTAAAGTTCATAACTTTTAGCCCTCCTCTGGGAACTTCGGGGGATTAAGTTATCCTAAAAGACATATTTATCATATTTTCGACCGTGCTGAACAAAATGGCTATCTCAAAATTTTGATCGGGTGACTTTGGGAAAAAAATAAGCGTGGGAGGGGGCCTAGTTGCCCTCCATTTTTTTTGGTCACTTAAAAAGGGCACTATAACTTTTAATTTCAGTTCCAATGAGCCCTCCCACGATATTCTAGGACCAATGGGTCGATACGATCACCCCTGGGGAAAAAAAAAAACAAACAAATAAACACGCATCCGTGATCTTTCTTCTGGCAAAAAATGCAAAAGTCCACATTTTTGTAGATAGGAGCTTGAAACATCCGCAGTAGGGTTCTCTGATACGCTGAATATGATGGTGTGATTTTCATTAAGGTTCTATAACTTTTAGGGGGTCTTTCCCCCTTTTTTTCAAAATCAGCCAAATTTTCTCAGGTGCGTAACTTTTGATAGGTAGGACTAAACTTGATGAAAATTATATATTTGAAATCAGCATTGAAATTTGATTCTTTTGATGTATCTATTGGTGTCAAAAACCCGTTTTCTAGAGTTTCGGTTACCATTGAGCCGGGTCGCTCCTTACTTAAAGTTCGTTACACGAACTGTTTGATTTGCAAGAAATAACCAAATCGAATCTGCAAATTTTCGTAACTACCGCTGCTACTAAAAATTTAAAGCGTATAGGAAGAATGTGAAAATTCATTTGCAGCTTTTCGTTTGGCATTGGAGGTGGGAGGTGAGAGCCAAAATTTCCGAGGGAAGCCAAGGACTTCAATAAATCCTTATGCCATAAAAAAAGAATCAGAAAAGTTGTGAATTCACTTTTTAATGGAAAAATCCCTATATTCGATTTTAGGAGAAGCGGATACCAATTAAAAAATAGCACAGCAGTTGAAAATAATTTCTGACAAAACGAAAGGAACTGCAAAGAAGAGAGAAACGAGGATAATACAAGCCAGTGAAAAACGTAAATTACACTGCAAATATTTCGGTCAAGACCTCCGCTTGACCGTCCACAGTGCACAATACTAAGAAAGAAAATTACTGCTAAAAATCCAAAGATATTATAAAAAATCAAACCTTAAAACAAACACAAGACTAGAATATGTAGACCCTCTCAAAGTAACGGTGGAGCAAGAGCTTTTGGCACATTGTCTAAGCATACATTTTCATGAACTAAAAGCATTGCAAAATTTAACTAATTTCATTTAATTTTTTTTTTCTGTTAAACATGGTGACACTGAAAAAAATGTGGTACGGCTAAAACCTTCACGATTTTGAAACAGCAAAAAGAAAAATCATAGGACATCGCCGTTCCCAGTTATGAATATTTTTATTTTGATATATCAATGCGAAAATTCTGTTGCAGCTTTTCGTTTAAGGAGGCAAGGGACAACATTTTCCAAACGAAGGCTAGGATTGCAAAAAACCCTTAGTTTCGCCCATTTTCAATAATTGTGCCTGTTATCCGTAAGTACTTTATGAGAGCCTGTAGCCTATAGAAGTTTGATCCTAGTATAGATTGGATTGTCATCCGCCCAGTATTCGTGAGGACTAAAAGCGGTGGGGTAATTCAAAGGCTGTTATGTGATGCCTTTTGTCAAAGGGCATTTATGCCCAATCCTAGAAACGAAGTACTTCAAACCACAGTCTAGTCCCCGTTTTTGTATCTTATTATTTTGGATAAATGCTTTCCAAAAAATATTTTTTTATTCAGTTCACTGTAACGAAATGTAAGTAAGGAGCAACCCCGCTCACTAGTAACCAAAACCCTAAAAAAACGGAATTTTGATTAATAGATACATGGATAGAATCAGATTTTTATGCTGATTTCTAATACATAAGTTTCATCAAGATTAGTCTTACTTATCAAAATTTACGCGCCTGAAAAAATTTGCCTTATTTTGGAACAAAGGGGAAAACACCCCCTAAAAATCATAGAATCTTAATGAAAATCACACCATCAGATGCAGCGTTTCAGAAAACCCTACTATAGAGGTTTCAAACTCCTATCTGCAAAAATGTGGAATTTTTTATTTTTTGCCAGAAAAAAGATCACGAACGCATTTTTATTTGCTTTTTTTTCCAGGGGTGATCGTATCGACCCGCTGGTCCTAGAATATCGCGGGAGGTCTCATTCAATCGGAAATTAAAAGTCCTAGTGCCCTTTTTAAGCGACCCAAAAAATGGAGGGCAACTAAGCCCCCTCCCACGCTCATTTTTTCCCCAAAGTCACCCGATCAAAACTTTCAGATAGCCATTTTGTTCAGCATGGTCAAAAAATAATAACTATGTCTTTGAGGATGGCTTAATTCCCCACAGTCCCCGGTGGAAGGGCTGCAAGTAATGAGCTTTGCTAAATCTTTACATATAGCATTGGTTATTGAGAAGTATACAGACATTTTCAGGGGGGATTTCTTCTGGTAGTGGGTTTATTTGTTTGTTATTTTTCCCAGGGGTGATCGTATCGACCCAGTGGTCCTAGAATATCGTGGGAGGGCTCATTCGAACGGAAAATAAAATTTCTAGTGCCCTTTTTAAGTGACCCAAAAAAAATGGAGGGCAACTAGGTCCCCTCCAACGCTCATTTTTTCCCAAAGTCATCCCATCAAAACTTTGAGATAGCCATTTTGTTCAGCATGGTCGAAAATAATAACTATGTCTTTGAGGATGACTTAATCTCCCCCAGTCCCCTGGGGAAGGGCTGCAAGGTATGAACTTTGCGCAAAATTTATATATAGCATTGGCTATTGGGAAGTAAACAGACGTTTTCAGGGGGGGGGGGGGGTTTCGGGGTTTAAGTGGGAGGGTCTTTCCATGGAAGAAGTTTTCATAGGGGAAGGGACATTGCTATGAAGGAGGCACCGGATTTATCAGCATTATTAAAACAACGATCAGAAAAAAAAACAAAAAAAAAACAAGTTTTCAACTGAAAACTTTTTAACATTAAAACTTAGAACGAATAGAAACTATTACGTACATGATTGGGTTCGCCCCCTAGTCAATACCTCGCTGTTTACGCTATTTTTTTAGGACTTTCATAGGAGCTAATTAACGGCCTTTGTGATTAAAGAAGAATTAGAAAAAAAATTCGAACTTTAGCGTAAAGAGCGAGATATTGACTAGGGGGCGGACCCCCTAATGTATTTAATAAAAAATATACAAAAATAGAAGTTCGTTACGTAAGTTAATTTGTAAGTTACGTATATTTATTACTAATAAAAACGTTCGTAAATAAAATTAAACAACTGTCGAGAAAGCCATTTAGCCGAAAAAAGTAAGATTAATATGCAAATTTCGTTTTAATTAATCATGCACGGCGAGCCAAAATCAAAACTTGCATTAAATCAAAAACGTTCAGAAATTTAATAAAAAAAACAAGTTTTAAATAACTGAAAATAAGCAGCGACATTAAAAGTTAAAACTAACATAAATTATTTCATGTATACCCCCTCTTCAACGACTCGCTCTTTACGCTAAAGTTTGACTCTTTTTCACAAATCTATTTTTGAAACAATAAAAAACTTTAGCGTAAAGAGCGAGGCGCTGAGGAGGGGACAGCCCCTTTCATATACGGATTGATTCCTGTTCGTTTTAAGTTTTAATGTCGCTCCTTAATTTCGGTTAAAAAACTTTTTTTTTATTTAATTGTAATTTAAACTCCAATACACGAAAATACAGAACCATTATGCACCTAGAAAGAAAATTATTCTGATTCCAAATATGTAAAATTTATTAAGTTTAAAGTTACTCGCCTATGTACATTTGTACTACTTCATGAAAAGGGAGAACAACCTCCAAAGTGATCTAGAATCAATGAAAATCTTAACATTCAGTTTTGGGCGCCCAAAATTCATATCAGAGAATTTTAGAACTCCCAACTATAAAAGAACGAATTTTTTTTTCGCTTCACAGGTGCGTGTTTATTCGCTTTTTTAGCGAGGGGTGACTGTATTGCACCAGGATTTGGGGAAAAATTCCATTCAAACAGAAAATTTGAGTTCTAGTCTTTTTTTAGAGCAAAAAATATCTGGAGGGCAATTAGATTTCACCCCGAGGCCGATCACAGCCAAAGATAGCGTCACGTCACGTCACTAACACAATAACGTTAATAAGATTGATTAAAACAAAACTTTCCGAAAAATAAGTTTTTCAAAGAAAAGTAAAGGCCATATTAAACTTAAGATCAGAAGAAATAAAATCCTACAATAATTTAAACTCAAAGCGACCAAAAATTACTATTAAAGAATAAATGAAACCCAAAACGAACAGAAATTAAATAAGCAATCATAGCAGAAAAATATACAACATGTACTAATACAAATGAATAAATAAGAGCTGGCCTCTGGCCCACCATGACCCGACCCCTGCACCCCAAAAAACTAACGATGTTTTATTCCCAAACTTATGGGACCCCTCTCCCCCTCCCCCCGAAAAAACATTAACGATAATTTATTCCAAAACTTATGGGAGCTGACCCCTGGCTTCTGGGAAGTATACAGATTCTTATTTGTGTGTGTGTGGGGGGGTGGGTGTTACAGGAGAGGATCTCTCTTATGCGGGAAGAGCCCATGACTCTTCCAGCATCATCCAGCACTGACAACTTCTCAACAGAAGGGTTGGCATATGGCTGCTTGTTTGGCCCAAAATCTTTCATGTATTTTCAATATATATATATATATATATATATATATATATATATATATATATATATATATATATATATATATATATATATATATATATATATATATATATATATATATATATATATATATATATATATATATATATATATATATATATATATATATATATATATATATATATATATATATATATATATATATATATATATATATATATATATATATATATATATATATATATATATATATATATATATATATATATATATATATATATATATATATATATATATATATATATATATATATATATATATATATATATATATATATATATACACACACACACACACACAAAAATATATATATATATATATATATATATATATATATATATATATATATATATATATATATATATATATATATATATATATATACCATCACCAAGAGCATACTGCCCTCCAATCTTTTTGTTCACTTAAAAAGGGCACTAACAATTTTAATTTCCGTCCGAATGAGTCATTAAACATCTCTTAATAATGCTCTAGTAACCCGCTAGCCCTGGTAGAAAAAAGAAAAAAAAACATGCAAATCAGTGGTATTCATGCAAAAAAGTGATTTTCTTTGTTGTTCAAGGTGGAGGACTGTAATTATCTTATACAAGGTTTTAAACCGTGTTGATTCCAATAGTGCACTGTTTGTTTCGATCTGACACCATTTGCGAGGGGTTCCAGGCTCTTTTACAAAATCACCATAAATTTGTTTTCGCAATAAAATTTTACTTTTATCAGATGGCAATTTTTTTCTCATTGGGGAGCTTTTTTCAAAACACGTTTTTATCTTTTGGTTACTATGGGCTGTGGTCATCGATTGCCCCTTCGTCACCAATAACTGTCGATGTTTTATCTCACAACTTTGCCTTGTTTAATGAAAATTAATATAATTTTTAAGAGCTTTATTTCAGCTTCATCCTTAAAAACAAAATTTAGTTTACTCTAATGTTTATTTGTTAGGTGTTTAAATTTTTTTTTGTTGTTAGGTGATTAAAATCCTAAAATATTTTATGAATAATTCTATTCAGTAAATCTAAAGATAAATATTATTTCTATAATATTTTATAGATTTTTGGACAACAACCGCCCTTAGACAACAACTTAGGCATGTTACACTATGTTCTAGCTGGAATGATGCACATATTTTCAATCTATATAAATAGAAGAATAAAGCTGGCCTTTCCAGCAGCGACCACCACTGCCTACCTCTTACAAATACAGTAGAAATGTGGCACCATGTATGAACAATTTGAAAAGCACAACACATAACAAGCAGTATATAATACCTCAGTATCAAGGAGGCACACTTGTGCCTCTATAAAGAGGCGACCCACCACAATGTTAAGCGATATTAGGTCCTAGAGGTCGCAGAGAGACGGCGATAATCGAATTCTGTAGCCCAAGCTCCAATTAAGAAACTTGCAAAATTTCATCCTCCTCCGACTTTATCTTCATGGGGTAAACTGGGCCGGAAGTTTCGACCCTCCCACCAAAGCCCCCCTTTAGCGTTGTCCGACCGGTTAGGGCCTTTTGATATTTTCAGACCGAAAAAATTATCCCCCAAATTTACATTTACGAAAAACCTCGTTTTCCTATAATAGCCCATGTTAATTTTTCCCACCACACCCCCCCTTTAACGTGGTCTGATCGGGCTGAAATTTATAGGATAAGCTTTTCTGAGGCCTGGAAGCTTATCCTCGAAATTTTAGCTCAAATCTGATCACTCCTTCTCTGTTTTCCAAAAACCAAATATCAAGTTTTGTGTGGATTTGCTTGCGTTAAAAATAGATTCCCCTTACTAAAAAACAATTACAGTTGTGTCTGTTTAGTGCAGCGGTTGATACTCCTGACTGTCAGACGGAAAACTCCTGTTCGATTCACCGTCAGAGCGAATTTTTTATATACTGAATTTAAATTTTAAAAAAGAAACTCAGTTTCTTTTTTAAATTATTTGAAAAAAATTACGTTTTCTAAAGAGTTATAGAGGCTGAGTTACAAGGTCGACCCTTAAAACGTACAGGGATTAGGAGGCACAGTTGGGGGCTAACAGCTAACAGTTAGTCAAGCAATAATAAGTAATAAACTGTACAAAAACGTGCAGAAACTATTTGAAAAAAACTATGTTTTCTAAAGAGTTAAAGAGGCTGAGTTACAAGGTCGAACCTTAAAACGTACAGGGATTAGCAGGCACAGTTGGGGGGCTGCCGCCCCCAAACTCCCGCTTTCGCAGCCTTTAAATAAAAAAAGTTTTTAAACTGAAAGTAAGGAGCGACATTAAATCTTAAAACGAACAGAAATTATTCCGTATATGAAAGGGGCTGTGCCCTCCTCAACGCCTCGCTCTTTACGCTAAATTTTTTATTTTTTAAAAAAAAGAGTTTTTTTAAATTAAAACTTTATCGTAAATATCGAGGCGTTGAGGAGGGCACAGCCCCTGTCATATAAGGAATAATTTCTGTTAGTTTTAAGATTTAAGGTTTTTCCTTACTTTCAGTTTAAAAAACTTTTTTTTTATTTTTATTTAAAGGCTGCGAAAGCGGGGGGTTTGGGGGGAGGTAGCCCCCCAACTGTGCCTCCTAATCCCTGTACGTTTTAAGGGTCGACCTTGTAACTCAGCCTCTTTAACTCTTTAGAAAACGTAATTTTTTTCAAATAATTTAAAAAAGAAACTGAGTTTCTTTTTTAAAATTTAAATTCAGTATATAAAAAATTTGCTCTGACGGTGAATCAAACTTGGGTTTTCCGCCTGACAGTCTGGAGTATCGCCCGCTGCACTAAACAGACACAACTGTAATTGTTTTTTAGTAAGGGGAATCTATTTTTAACGCAAGCAAATCCACACAAAACTTGATATTTGGTTTTTGGAAAACAAGGAAGGAGTGATCAGAATTGAGCTGAACTTTCGAGGATAAGCTCCCAGGCCCCAGGAAAGCTTATCCTCTAAATTTCAGCCCGATCAGACAACGTTAAAGGGGGGTTGTGGTGGGAAAAATTAACATGGGCTATTATTGGAAAACGAGGTTTTTCGTAAATATAAATTCGGGGGATACTTTTTTCGGTCTGAAAATATCAAAAGGCTCTAACAGGTCAAATTCTGCTTCAAATGAGTCCTCATTCACCCGGATCCGTTGCCAACTGTGGCCTGTAGGCGTGGCTAAGAAAAAAAAGAAATGAATTTTAAGTGGCTATATTTGGTTTTTTGAAAACAGGGAAGGAGTGATCGGATTGAACTGAAATTCCGAGGGTAAGTTCCCGGGCCCTAGGAAAGCTCAACCTCTAAATTTCAGCTCAATCCGACAACGTTAACGGGGGGCTGTGGTGGGAGGGTCGAAACTTCCGGCCCAGTTTACCCCATGAAGATAAAGTCGGAGGAGGATGAAATTTTGCAAATTTCTTAGTTTGAGCTTGGGCTACAAAATGCAATTACCGCCGTCTCTCTGCGGCCTCTAGGACCTGAAATCACTTAACATTGTGGTGGGTCGCCTCTTTATAGAGGCACAAGTGTGCCTCCTTGATACTGTTTGAACTGTTCTCTTATACGAACTGTTTGAAAGCTAATTTGATCGGCTATAATTACATTTTTATTATATTGCTTTGCATGCTTCATTAGATTGCATAACATTTTTCATGATTGCCATTTTGTTATTCGTTCTTAGCGAAAGTCTATATTTCGGGTTCAACTAGCTTCGTTGATTCAGCAAAAATGGCCAAATAAGTTGAGAGAAAATCCTTTAATGTTCCAAGCTTGGTTAGGGGGATGCTTCACATAGGGTTACCTGTACAGCATAGTTGGGACCCATTTTTACGAGGATGTGAGCTAGGTGAAAGTCATCTATCTACGTGAACCTATGTTTTGTTCTGGATTTTTTCAATAAATTTATGTTTTAGCTTTCACCCTTCTCTCATCTATCTCTTGTTGAATTTTACGAAAAGCTCGAGCTCAATTCTGCTTTGAGACCAGATTAGAATTGGAAGTAGATATCCATCTTCTTTTGCTAAATAATGGTTGTTTTATTGAGGACGGGAGTTCAACTCCCATCCTGGTGAATATAGGCCCTTGGTTTCAAATGACTCATTTGCACACTTGATGAGATAAAGACCTATTTCAAGACATCTTTCCATAAATTTCGAGTATCTCTACTGACAGGTGCGTCTTC
The DNA here is from genome assembly GCF_049724085.1 of Artemia sp. Qi Xiang Cuo. Lineage (NCBI taxonomy): Eukaryota > Metazoa > Arthropoda > Branchiopoda > Anostraca > Artemiidae > Artemia > Artemia sp. Qi Xiang Cuo. The sequence continues at coordinate 17,262,586 of NC_142805.1, forward strand.
TATTTTTTGTGATAGAAATGGTACGGATTTGTAATTAGGACCTTAAACAGGAGAACAAATGATCTATGACCTCTTGCTTAGGAGGTCTGACCTCTGACTATGGCTTAGGAGGGGGTAGTCGTACTTTTATTTGTAGTAATTTGTGTTTGTTTCAAGTATGACATGATTATTCATTTAAATTTTTATTCGGTTCTAGTATTCGTCTATATCAGTGTCTGCTATCTTAGGGCCTGATGTAATCCTTTGTTTCAATTTCTATTCGTTTTTGATGTCATTTATTCATTCATAGTAATTTTTGTTCGTTTAAGTTTGAAATATATGCAAGACCTTAGCCAAAATTTTGGTTAGCTGGGAGGGGTATTTTTGCTCGCTCGTTTTACAAAAAAAAAACATATAAAAACACATCAAATTTTTTTTATATATATGCATTGTTGTCATGTTGTTAGCGAGCCGGACAAAAATTTCGGTGGGAGGTTTCAGACCTCCTAACTCCCAACTGGATATAGCCTTGAATATGTGTGACTTCATATCTGCTCATTTTAGATTTTGATATGGGTATTTACTTTTCTTTGGAAAACTGTTTTTTTTTGGAAATTGCCTTTTTAATTAATTTATCCTAATTTTTAAAAGGCAATTTATTATTGATAGAAATTTTTGTTTCAATTCTTCTGCTTAAGCACTAAATTGTTGGATTAATATTTAAAAATTGGGCTCTGTTGAAGTTTTTGGCGATAAAAATAGTTATCAACATTTCCAGAATAATCATATATATTTCATTAGATTATTCTATTCCATTAGGAGAGATTACTAGCAACTTATTCCTTCCACTAGTTAGCTTTATTTATTGCATTAATTTATTCTACTAGATTATCAACCAATATTCTCTTAGATTAGTACACAGTAGACAGAATATAGCAGTATGATCATTCTCTATCTCTCCCATTATAAAAACCCGGACAGGGGTGCGAGTGGAAAGAAACAGGCTAAACAAGCTAAGGCAGAAAGAAGTGGGAGGAGCTTTTTGTTCACGATGACCAGAAATGATCTGCGATAAGCTTACTGGTATATTCAGAAACAGGCTAAACAAGCTAAGGCAGAAAGAAGTGGGAGGAGCTTTTTGTTCACGATGACTAGAAATGATCTGCGATAAGCTTACTGTCTATAAACTGTGGATTAGTATGACAAGAAACATAGATAAAGGATATTGCAAGCTTTTGAATCGTTTAGGGGTTAACATGTGACAGAATCCCCCCCCCCCCTTTAAACTAATTTCAACAGTAATCAGTGAATCGAAAATTTGAACTATCTTGGGAAACAAATTCAACAAAAATAAAGTTTATTTTCAACTATAAATGTAATACGAAACACTATTTTCCCCTATGTTTGTAACCTACTTGTAGTTGTTCTGCGTGATCATGAGGGTTGATGTGAATGCTGTTCTTCTTGGTTGAATGCTGCGCTTCTTGGTTGATGTAAATGCTGTTCATTTGTTTCATAGGCAGCGCAATCGCGCTACTTAAGTAAAGAAAGATGTTGGCACCAGCGTTGCCAACGCAGTACAACTGTACCGTTTTTGGTACAATTTCGAGGTCCTGGCACACTGCACTACATTTGAAAATTTGTTGGTACAATCAGATTTCCCGATTCATTTAGGTTTTACTTGCTCCTTTTAGACTCAAATATATGTTCCAAATATGTGTCCTCTGGGGGCATATAAGGGTTTTATAGAAAGCGTTGTCGTAGAAACTTCAAAAAGGGCTCATTCGATTGGAAATTCAAAAGGTCCCTTTTTAATAGTCGAAAGTGATCGGAGGGCAACTAAACCCCCTCTCACGCCCACCTTTTCTTCAAACACATCCAGTCAAAATTTTTAGATAGCCATTTTGTTCAAGGTAGTTGAAAGGTCCTGAAATTATGTCTTTGAGGATGACAACCCCCTCACAGCCTTCAGGGCAAGGGTTGTAAGTTATGCCCTAGGGGCATATAAGTTTTTTATAGAAAGCATTGTCGTAGAAACTCCAAAAAGGGCTCTTTCGATTGGAAATTGAAAGGGCTAGTGCCCTTTTTAATAGTCGGATGTGATTGGAGGGCAACTAACCCCCCTCTCATGCCCACCATTTCCCCAAACACACCCAATAAAAATCTTGAGATAGCAATTTTCTTCAACGTAGTAGAAAGTTCTGGAAATTAGGTCTTTGAAAATGACAACCCAGCCCTCAGGGCAAGGGTTGTAAGTTATGCTCTAGGGGCATATAAGGTTTTCATTGAAAGGGTTGTCGCAGAAACTTCAAAAGGGCTAATTCGATTGGAAATTGAAAGGACTAGTGCCTTTTTAATAGTTGAAAGTGATTGGAGAGCAAATAACGCACATCCAATCAAAATTTTGAGACAGCCGTTTTGTTTAACGTAGTTAAAATTTCTGGAAATTAGATCTTTGAGGATGACAACCCCCTCATAGCCCTCAGGGCAAGAATTGTAATTTATGCCCTGGGGGCATATAAAGTGTTTATAGAAAACGTTGTCATAGAAACTCAAAAAGGGCTCATTCGATTGGAAATTGAAAGGGTTAGTGCCCTTTTTAATAAAAGAAAGTGATTGGAAGGCTTGACATTTTAAATAATTCGTGGTAAAGAACTGTAAGTAAGGAGCGACCCGGCTCAATGGTAACCGAAACTCTAGAAAACGATATTTTGATACAAACAGATTCAACAAAAGAATTAGATTTTAATGCTCCCCCTTTTAGGGGGAAAGACCCCCTAAAAGTTATAGAACCTTAATGAAAATCACACCATCGTATTCAGCGTATCAGAGAACCCTACTGAAAATTGAACCGCCATCGACGGATACTAGCGAATAATTCACTTTCCACATTAACTTTCCGCTTTTTTTTTTTTTGGTGTGTTCTTTGGCCACTCGCATTGATTATATTTTTTCGTTTCGCTTTGTTGTAAATTTTTCAGTATTTTCATTTGGCCTTTAAAAATGGAATGGAAATACTGTTCCTCGACGAAGGAGGAATCAGGGCCCTAAGAGAATGGGGACTCAAGAGAGCCTAGGACTTGGCTCATTATTGCACAGAGTCAACAGTTCCGTCGAGCATTCCTTAGCCGCTTATAATAAGCTTTACAGTATATATCTGCAAAAGATAACAACGAATAGTTGGCCGGTAACTTATCAACTGAAAAGCTGTATGCAACTAGGCGAATAGCAACACTAATCATGTCTACTTTACTACAAACATAGCTTATTTAGAAACCCCTGGAAGGTGTGCCACATTTCACAATTACTGTCCTTTTTTGCTATCTGCCCATAATTTCACAATTTCTTTTTCATTTTTGAAAAGATTGAATTTCTGTTCATGTTTGACATTAATTACCTTCAATTCTTCAGGGTTACTTGTCGGACCACTACTCAAGAGCATTTCCTCAGGTGGTAATTCTATTTACATCTCACGTTAATTATGTTTCATCATACTCTAAAGTTAAGTATTCGGGGTCGTCAGATAAGTATTATTGGAACATTAGATAATATTACTAAAATAGTGGCTAATCCACCCTTCAGCATTTAAAAATTTATTTTGAAATAACAAAGGAACATCCCTCTTGTTATCTTTAGTACAAGGCAAGAGATGATTAACAGGAGGAGGGGCCAGGGCCGAGAAAATAGCTCGAGTTGATTCGAGGATACGACAATAAATCCTAGTAAATCCTTATTGGTTTTTTTAACAAGGTTCGAAAGCTATAAGGAATTCACTGTTCAATCAAGTAAACAAGGGCAAAAAAAAATCACATGATGAGAAAACATATTGAATGAGCAGCAACTCATGGGCAACTTTAATGACTTGGTACAAAACCTAAATGTGCAGATAATAATATTAATATTCAGTAATCGTGCTCAAAAATAATTGTAATGTAACTGAGTGGTGGATCAATGGCTGTAGCCAAAGGCCCCCCTATTTAAATATTCCAAGAACCTTGGCGGTAGTGAAGGAATTTGTAGTTTGATATGTTGCCAACGCAATTGACTTGATGAAATGTGTGGGGACCAAGGGCATTTCAGTTTTTAAGACTAGCCTTTGTAATTTATCTAAATTCCAGCAATTTCATTCAATTCAAAAATCAGTATTTAATAATTACAGAGTATTTTCAAAAACAAAATGCATCAGGAATCTATCATTGTATGCTTTTAGCTTACAATTGATAATTATGTCTCATATAAAAGAGGCTCAAACGACAGAACATTACAGAGTGTGGACAGTGGTCCGCGCGAACACTATCCCCTCCTACTATAAATGACAGTACCAAGTTATCCCCATATAGGGAAATCACAGGGGTCAGCCAATCCGAAGTGCATCGGAAAGGCCTCACCCTGGGAGCGCCTCCTTCATGATCAAGGCAGCTCCCCAGCCAGGTAGGTAAGTTAAGTTCAAATCTGGTTGACACAGTTCATATAATTATCCAGTAAGCTTATCGCAGATCATTTCTGGTCTTCGTTCTCGGTGCGAACAAAAAGCTCCTCCCACTTCTTCGTGCAGTTATTAATAGCGGGTTTCCACTTGTTTCCGATTGTTTCGCGTAAAGTGCATTATTCGTAATAGCGGGTTTCCACTTGTTTCCGATTGTTTCGCGTCTGACTTGTCTACCCGTGAAAAGATCTGACGCCGCTTATGTTTCTACGTTCTCTGGAGCACTCGCACCCCGGTCCGGGTTTTTGTAATGGGTGAGATAGGGAATGATCATACTGGATAATTATATGAACTGTGCTGGTTGATAACAAATTAGGCTATATGAAAACCTTGTGTGGAGTTATAGCCTAGTAAAGTGTTGCTGGAACAAAGGCAGTCACGCACCCTGTTTGAATGAGTCACCCTTAGATTTATGTGAAATTCCCAGTAAGATTCTGGAAAACTTTTATAAAACTAAAAAAAACTTAACTTAGACTAGGCTATAGTGGAGGGGTTATATTGGGTAAAACCTCCCAGTGCTTGGCTAATGCATAATCTTTGACAAGTAGGCTATACTGATCAAAATACACTCCTCCTAAACATTTAAAACAGGCCCCCAATCTTGGGCACAATGTATAAGTTTAGGCTGTTGGTATTGGTGGTAAATTTGCAGGTGGCACAATAATTTAGCTAAGATGAAAGCAAATACATCATTGCCTTTTTTATGTTCTTTCATAATCCAATAATTGCTTCTTTTGCAAATTGCATCTTTAGCCCTTATAGGGGCCCTGAAGGTATTTTATATGAATTATGAAAGAGCATAAGAAGTATCAAATGATGTTTTCACTTTCATTCTAGTAGATTATAAGGTCCACTTCAAAGTTACCATGAAATTTACCCACCCCCACCCACCTAACGTGCAAATAAATTCCCTGAAATTTTTAAAGCAAACTTCCAAAATTAAAAAATAACTGCTACTTTTTTTTACGGCATTTGTAAACTTGAAACATTAGGAAAGCAGTTTATATTTGTGTTGCCCAATAAATGAGGTTTGATTGTTATTTTTTGGAATATATTACTCTTGAATAACTTATTTATAAATTAGTGATATGTTTTTAACAACTTTTCAGTAACTTAACTACTGTTGATAACTTCTTTGTGTGGCTAAAAAAATTAAATACCTTTGGGGCCCCTTTAAGGGCTCAAAATGTAACTTGCAACAGAAGCAATTACTGAATTATGAGGGATGTCACCCCCCTGATTGAAGGGCAACCCAGCTTACCTAGCACTCTGCAACGTCGCTTGACTCCTGGATTGTACCTTATGACATGCGCAAGAAATAATCTGATTGACAAAAAGCTACCAAAAGAAGTGAAAATGCTGACCCTCATACCGACCATACCTGTCAAGCAGAACTCTCGTAGGAAGATGAGCCTCAAGCTCCGAAAATTATTTTTTTACTGTTCACGTGTTTTTATGACTTTTGTGCTTTCACACTAGTTCATTTTTTATGGATGATTAAATGAATCTTATTCGTTTTTATTAAATTCGATGTTAACTGACCACTTTGAAAGAGGTATACAAGTCGTAAGAAAACTAGTTTTTGAGATTTCAAGATGGATATATTATGGACATATTATGGACAAAATAAGGACATAATTTGTCTGAAAAGGAAACACTTTTGGATGCTCAAGGGACATAGGCATTGACCAAAAAGTTCGCAACCCTGTATACTCACCCTTAAGGCCTGTTTATTAATAAAATCATCATTGTGACAATGATGATGTGACAATGATGTGACAATGATGGTTATGGGGCTTATAGCCCCATAACCCAAAATACTTTTATTGATTCCCAGCTGGGTAAGTGTAGAAGTAGAATTTCTCGGCCCACCTCGTAAAAATCAGGGTTTAAGTCAGGTACAGGGAAACTATGCTAGGTAAATATGCAACCTCAGACTGGTATAGCCTCGTACGTTGGTGATAAAAAGTATCAATCAAGCTTTTAGACCATAATTTTAGCTCTTCAACGGAAATTAACAACCTCCCTTTGCCACACAGGGTCAGGTGGCTTAAATTATAGTTTGAAGGTTAGATTGACACTTCTATTACCACGGCACTAGTTTCTTGTCCGAACAGTCCGAGGTTGCATAGGTCCCTGTGATGAAGCTGGTATGAAGTATGTAATGGGTAAGTCAGAGGGCGTTTTCAAAAATGTAGAAGTGCACTAAAGGGTTCTGTAATGTTGCCGGTTTGTGTGTCCTGTTTTTATGCTGCTTCTATGCTCAGTCAGGAAGAATGAGTCTGATGATTTTTTCCTTTGGTAATTAAATAGTGTCACAGCCTCTCCAGGTTGTGCTCGGTTGATTTGATTATTCTTTAGGCAGATGCGTTTCCGACAACTCGTCTAACCTAGACTCTACCGCCTAGACTCTAGGCGGTAACACTGTCTTGACTTTGAAATCTCATTAATGTCAGAGTATTGTCTTGCTACATGGCTATTGGACTAGTAGATAACATTTCTGTAAAACAGATTGGCAAAATATGATATTTTGCCAAATAATTGATATTTAGAAATTTAGCTGATAATATACTGTAATTTTTCATCATTTTCTTTTGCTTATTGATCTAGAGTACATAGCAAAATCCAACCCTATATACCAAATCGAATCCCCACATTTGGTCCATTATTTGCTGGTTGGTACTACCACTTTATTTAACAAAATGAGTTCCATTGGTTCTATTTGCCTCTGAATGTTTAATATATTGCAGGTCCAGGTCTCTACCAGTTTTTGAAAAATGCCAAGTCTTTTGTGGGAATATTTTACAAAAGTATCGGCTAAGTCTGCACCATGCAAAATATGCAAAAAAAAGTGTTGCTACCTCTGGAAATACCACCAACCTTAATGCTCATCTCAAGACAAACCACAAAAAACATTACCAAAGCATAAAAGGAAGTACATCGGCCGGGGGTGCCAGTGTTAACCCTGATTCTGATTCGTGTCCATCTGATGATGAACATGATTCAATTCAAATTGTCCCATCACATAGCCAAAACTCAACCAGACTTTTGAGTCAAGCTAGTGACCCTACCCAAGTTACCCGTGATAGAAGTGACCAGACTGACTCAGGAGCACCAAGTGCAAAGCAGCCGAGAATTGACTCGTTGTTACAGACCAAGTACAGTGCACAGCACCCTAAAACTGTAAAAATGAAGAAACTGGTTGTGAAATTCATTGCAAAAGATATGTAACCCCTCTCTGTTGTTTCAAATCCTGGGTTTAATGATCTGGTGCAGGGCCTTGACCCCAATTATACTTTGCCATCCCGAGCTAAAGTGACAAGAGATCTTCTCCCTGAAATCTATGTTGTAGAGAAATTGAAACTGCAGGAGGCGCTAAAAAACAGTAGGACATGTTTCCCTTACCACAGATATATGGACCTCCCGGGCAACTGAGGGTTTCATGGCTGTCACTGTACATTACATTGATGAGAAAGGCTGCCTCTGCAGCAACGTGCTTACTACTGCGAAAATTGAAGAAAGGCATACTGCTGATGCTATCACAGCTCATCTTCTGAAAATTACCACTGAATGGGGGATTAAGGAAAAGGTTGTAGCTGTAGTTACCGATAATGGAGCAAATGTGGTACGGGCTGTAAAGGATGCTGCATCTGTTGTAGGTAAAGGCTGGAGACATGTTTCGTGCTTTGCACATACTCTGAATTTGAGGGGTGCTATTGATGATACTGCTGACTGGTCACCTCTTGTCCAAAAAGCTAGGAACATAGTCAGCTTTTTCAGACGTAGTGTTGTAGCTGCCGACAAGTTGCGCCAGGTTCAGATCACTATTGACTATATTTCCACCAAAAAACTTAAACCTGATGTAACTACTAGATGGAATTCACTCCTCATAATGTTGCATAGTCTACAAGACCTGAAAGAGTCAGTAACAAGTTCGCTGGTGCTTCTCAGTAAAGTAGATCTCCTACTAACTGAAAATAAGTGGGATGTTATTTAAAACATGATCACGGCACTTACACCTTTTGAAGAGGTCACAATTAAGCTCTTTTCTGAAAGCTATCCCTCCATCTCAAAAGTCCTGCCTTTATCCAAGATTTTGAGACGCCACCTTGTTCAGGTAGATTGTGGTGGATTTTCAAATGTCGCCGAGGACTTCCGCAAGGCTTTGATGGAGAAAATTCAAGCTAGGCTTATAAACCTCGGTCAGGTCACACCCGTGACGATTGCCACATACCTTGATCCGCGTTTCAAGAAATTGTATATCTCCCCTGACGATCTTGTCTCGGTTTAGGGCAAAATAGCAAGAGAGATGGATTTGGCCTTGCTGTCTGCTGAATCCGTAGCAGCAGGTACAAGTACCGTCACAAACCCCGCGACACAGCATCGACAGGCTCATGACAGTTTGTGGGGCTCACATGACGAAGTTCTGGTATTCAACTCAGGACGCGGTTCGACAGCAGCCGATTCTACCATGGCTCTGCAGCTTTTTAACAGGGAATCTGTAGTTCCAAGAAAAACGGATCCACTCGAGTGGTGGAATTCTTGCAACATGGGCTCTCAGAAATATCTGTGCGAGGTTGCCATGAAATTTATGTCTGGGCCCGCCACCAGTGTCCCTTCTGAGAGTTTTTTCCATGTCCGGTCAGTTGATCACCGAGTGGCGAAACCGACTCTCTGGGAAAAACATTGACATGTTGCTGTTTTTGAATAGCCAAATATAGCCACGTTTTTTTCTTGAGCCCAAGTAGTTTCACGTCTGGGTTTTCGTGATATTCTTTCATATAATCGAAGTTGGTTTTTTCATTGTTCAATGTTGTATTATTCGAAGTTCTTATAAAAAAAATGATGCAAAATACTCTTTAACTACGATTTTCGTTATTTAACTTTGGCAAAAACAAGAGTGTATCGGGGCCAAAAACGGTTCCGAAATATCGATATCGATATATCGAATATCTAAAGTGAAAATATCGATATATCGATATATCGAAAAATCGAAATATCGCTCAACATTATATTGGTCTCAAGTAATCCTTTGAACGCCCATAGTCTTCAAAACGTATTACATACGTCTTTATGCTGCAAGCCGCTAAATTTCTCTAGATATGGCGTTTAGTATTATGCAAAATGTTGACATGTTAAAATGGAATTTTATTGAAGGAATATTTCCTAAAAAGTGAAAACATGAAATACGATTTGATTGTTCATTTTATTATATACTTGGAACAATTTATTACGAAAATGGTAAGAAGTACATATATATATATATATTAGTTTATAAATTATAATGCCACACTAGATATTTACATGATAATCAATAGCTATGAAATTTATAAATTATATATTTTAATATGACTATCTCTCTTCCACTTCTATTCACTAAGAATACTAAAAAAAAAAAAAAGTTAAACTTACCCTCTCCACAGAATCACTAAAATTAACAGACAGGAGTTCTATACCTCCTAGCTTCAACAAATTCAAACGTAATTTCGAGACTAGGGATCCTAAGTAGGTCATCAACTTGTAAATAAACCTCTGATATAAATGAGTCAATAAAAAATCAAAACAAAAACGCTCTTGTAGAAAACAAGCAAGACAAATGATGGGCGTAAAAGTATCATTTTCCTCCCATCAAATGCAAGGTCATAAATGTAGGGCATTCTTAAGATAGAAATGAACAAAGCTTCAATTATGCATCTGTGTTCCTTAAACAGACAGAAGGGATAAACCTTCAAGCTTTGACATATTCAATCACACTTTTGGGCTCTTTCTTTTCCAGGGAGACTTTCTTTGGATTTTTCCCCATCTAATTAAAATCAGTAGGGGTAGCATCAGGTACAAACAGATGCGGATCCAGGATTTTTTTTTAGGAGGGGAGGGCAAAATAGGTTGACCCAAAAAAATTTGCGGGGGGGGGCAAAAGAGGTTGATGCGATAAACTTGCGTTAGGAAAAAGTTAAATTAACGCAAACTTGAGTTAATTAAGTAAATTACACTACTTTAGACTGTGCTAGGGGGGAGGCACGCCCCTCGCCCCCCCCCCTCTGGATCCGCCACTGGGTGTAAATGACCATCCACTTAGCTTACATAACCAGGAGGAAATCATGCAGCTCTCCCATGCTTCAGCCCAACCCCTCTAATGTGCAAATATATAGCCAAAATTATATATTTCAAATGCATTCTGCTGCCTGTCACCGTTTTTCTAGCTCTTTTTTGCCAAAGCAGATTGAATTTACAGGTACATGGGTTAAAACAAGAGAGACAGATTGGCAGAAAAATAGGAAATGTGTAATTTCAGGTATTGATTTGCACATTAGGAGGGTTGGTGTAAAGTAGTGCAGGATTGCAGGCAAAATGCGTTAGTTACAATTATTCTGCATAGTATGTTTTGGAAAGAAATATTTTTCGGTATAAGTTTTTGGAATAAAGTATTGTAAATATTTTTTGGAATGGAGGAGGGTTAGGCAAAGGAGGGTCAGGGCTTACCTCCCATATATTTTGGAAAGTAATTGCAATCTATGATATAGAAGATTCCTCTTAAGATTTTCCAAAGTACACCTCAGAAATTTTTTGGGTAAGTTTGGAAAGCACTTGATTCCAAAACTGCTTCCACAAACTTGTTAAAACATATTAGCCCTCTGACACACCTACGAAACAAATTCCTATCATTTTTAGACGAAACGTCTTATCCATGAAATGTACAAAGTTCAACAAATCAATTCACTGGCTGGTAGTATTTTTTTACATTGTTTTGGATTTTACATTATGGCACTCAAAAACAAAACTAAAGTAGTGAAACGGAGTAAGAGACTCAGTTCGCCGTTTTAAGAACGAAGAACGGCATTTCAAAAAACGGCTTATAAGCGCAAAATAAAATCGAACGGCGAAAACGAACGGCTTATTTGTAAAACCGAGGATTGGATTTCGATAGAACGATGAAAACGAACGCAGCTATTGTAAAGCAAAAGTAAACTCAAAGTGTCTGCCCCATAACAATCTACAGTTCAACGAACCTACCCTGAGCGTTTGCCTTGTAACTATGATGCTACTTTGTCAAATTTTCTTGAGAGGATCCACTGGTGGGTAATGATACGTTGGAAAGTTTAACAAATATACTTGAATCAATTTAATGCTAAGCCCTTCAGTCAGACACATCCGCAGAAAAAAATTTTCCTGGGAGAGAAGTGCAAAAAAAAATGACTTGAAACTTCGAATGAGAAGTGACTAGAAATCTGGCAATATCTAAGGTGATGGGGGGGGGTTCGTACCCCCCCCCCCTTCTCATGTACATGGATACGAGCATATTTTTGCTATTTCATGCACATAATATCTTTGATTAGAATGTAGGAAGTTCCATGCCTCATTTGCGTTGTCCAGATTCCCACATTTCCCCCCTACATTTCCCTCACAATCCACTTTTTAAGGGGTTGCACAGAGATTGGAGTGGAAGAAGATTTTGCGTTTCTCCGTTAGCCTTAGGAGGCTTGGTGATGCGTTGAGTTTTTAGCAGATTTAGAGTTGTTTCGTGCCTGTGCACCCTGAAAATTTTCAGCTGTGTATTGACTGGATAAGGGCTCAATTCCATTTCTAATATAAAATAAAACTAAAAATATAATGTAAAAATGAAAAATATAAAATTATAACGTGCTTTACATACTCTAGAAAAATAGTTACTTGTAAATTTGGGCTCATCGTATCTACATATATTGTTAAATATAGACTTCTGGGTTGTTGGGCAATATATGGGCAGTTACAAGGAAATCGGTCACGAAAAACCCGTTTTTGACGGGTTAATTTAATACACCGCTATAAAGTAATGGAATGCATAGCGTGGTTTTCATTGCGTATACGATATTTAAACTGTTGTTTTTGGGGGTTTAGGGGGGGGGGAGGTACCTAGGTAAGGTTAGGTCAGGTTACGTATTTAATATATGCAATGCTTTACCCCCCACTCCCACCCCCTAATGTGTAAATATATAGCCCAAATTTGTTTATAAACTATTATATATTCATCCTATTTTATTTTATTTCATTAGCATTAGCCAAACTTGACTTTTTAGAAATGCCCAAATAATGCCCAAGTACCGATTTCTGTTATAGACTACGGATCCATAGCCTATGCTGCCAATGAATTTTCTTGTTTTTTTTTCTTGCCCATAGCTAGTTACTGAGACTTTATCAAAAGCAGTTACAGAGATTTAGGGTTGGGATAAAAGGGTAGCTCCTTCACATTAACCCTCCATTCCTCCTCTCCAGATTGGCTACTCATGATCGCCGGTGATTTGTTACTAACGCCTCAATAATATGAAATAAAGACCGACATTGAATAGAAGTGGTGTCTCCCAGACCCCCCCCCCCCCCTTCATAGCTTGGCTACTGATGATTGTCAATATTTGTTTTTCTTGTAAGATTTATTAATCTAATATAAAAAAACATCCAATAACACCCCTCTCCCTGCAAGGCTCTTAAATCTAAATTAAACCTAAAAGAAATGAAGTTTAATTTGTTTCACCTGACATTTAATTATCCAACCTTGGTCGTAATTAGTTTGTCTGTCCTTAGATCGAAGATTAAGGCTTCCTTATGTAGATGGACCATCATTATTACTCTGCTGAGAAATGGTCTGTATAGTAGTTTAAATTTGACAGGTAATTCTTAAAGTAATTTGCAAGAAATAACCAAATCGAATCTGCAAATTTTCGTAACTACCGCTACTAATAAAAATTTAAAGCGTGTAGGAAGAATGTGAAAATTTATTATCAGCTTTTCGTTTGGCATTGGAGGTGGGAGGTGAGAGCCAAAATTTCCCAGGGAAGCCTAGGACTTCAATAAATCCTTATGCCATATAAAAAGAATCAGAAAAATTGTGAATTCACTTTTTAATGGAAAAATCCCTATATTCGGTTTTAGGAGAAGCAGATGCCAATTAAAAAATAGCACAGCAGTTGAAAATAATTTCTGACAAAACGAAAAGAACCACTGCAAATATTTCGGTCAAGACCTCCGCTTGACCGTCCTCAGTGCACAATACTAAGAAAGAAAATTACTGCTAAAAATCCAAAGATATTATAAAAAAATCAAACCTTAAAACAAACACAAGACTAGAATATGTAGACCCTCTCAAAGTAACGGTGGAGCAAGAGCCTTTGGCACATTGTCTAAGCAGACATTTTTATGAACTAAAAGCATTGCAAAAATTAACTAATTTCATTTGATCATTTTTTTTCTGTTAAAGATGGTGACACTGAAAAAAATGTGGTACGGCTAAAACCTTCACGATTTTGAAACAGCAAAAAGGAAAATCATAGGACATCGCCGTTCCCAGTTATGAATATTTTTATTTTGATATATCAATGCGAAAATTCTGTTGCAGCTTTTCGTTTAAGGAGGCAAGGGACAACATTTTCCAAACGAAGGCTAGGATTGCAAAAAACCCTTAGTTTCGCCCATTTTCAATAATTGTGCCTGTTATCCGTAAGTACTTTATGAGAGCTTGTAGCCTATAGAAGTTTGATCCTAGTATAGATAGGATTGTCATCCGCCTAGTATTCGTGAGGACTAAAAGCGGTGGGGTGATTCAAAGGCTGTTATGTCAGTGGTGCCAATTCACGACAATGTAGGGGGGGGCAAGGATTTTTTTTCGATTTTTTTTTTAATTAAGGTGCAAAAAAAAGAAAAACATTTAGCAAAAATACCTAAAACAGTGGGTAGCGGCGAAGTCGCTGCTTGGCAAAATCGGTGACTAATCTATCCAAATCCAGTTTCTTTACCTCCTCTTTTTCAACCGCCATTTTCATGAGATCACTGGGTCTGTCGTTTCCCATCGTCGATCGCAGATAGTCTTTCACACGCCCTAATGCCGAGAAGAATCGTTCATTACTGGTAGTGGTGACAGGCAAAGTAGCAACTAGCTTCATCAGTTTTAGCACTGTAGAATAGGTAACTGGGAGGTCGGATAAGATTTCGATAGCTAAAAGAAGATCCATTTTTGAAATATCACCTTTTGACAGATGCAGCTTCGCAAGAGAAAGCTGGGATTCTATGGCATGGTCGTCAACATCGAAAATCTCTTGATAATGACACATAACTCTTTCCACTTTTGAAATTTCGAGAAAATTGGAACTTGAGGGGTCGAAGGCAGATAAAGCGTCGAGCAGAGGCATATTCTGCATGAAACGTTGGTCCATCTCACTCGTGAAACGATTTATTACCTCAAAGTACAGAAGTTTACCGCAGTCTGATTCAACTGGCTGACTGATATTGTGTTTACCGGTTGTTGAGTTTGACAGAAAGGCTTTGAGATGAATGGAAATGGCTTGACTTCTCTTGTTTCGAGCACTGGTTTTAGATTGTGGAGATTTTGATTCCTGGATATTGTTTAAAGCTAAGAATTCAGATATGTTTTTCTTTAAGTTGTTCCATTCATTATCATTTCTCAACTTTTGGAGTGTCTCATATGTCCCAGAAATCAGTGCAAGTGCCTTATAAATCAACAAACTTCCGGATTGAAGTTGCTCTGATAAACAATTTACAATGACTAATACTTTTTCCATTATTTGTAAAGTTGAAACAAAAGAGGCAGAGTTGATTTTGTCCAGTAGTCCTTTTGCTTCACACGCTGCCTCACCGTTGGAACTATCAGAGACTGCGGCAAGCACAGCAACAATACAATAAAATCTGGCCTTCACCTTTGAAATAGAGTGGACTGCGTAAAACCAGCGAGTCTGGACAGTCCTCTCTAGCTCCAAGACTTTTTGCCCGCTAATACACTGAGATTACACAAATAGCTTGTGACGAGTATTGCTGCATGATATAAATGCGTAAAGTCTTTGCATCACAGAGAAAAATTCAGAAAGTTCGCTGATATTTTTTAGGCAGTCAGTCAAAACCAAGTTTAATCTGTGGACATGACAGTGTACATAAACTGCATGAGGCACCTTCTCCCTAAACTTTGCTTGAACTCCGTTAAATTCCCCACTCATAACGGATGCACCATCATAACATTGGGCAATACACAGCATCGAATCTACACCATGCTTTTGTATAGTTTCACAAATCGAGGTGGATAAGGTCTCGGCGTCTAATTTGTGCATGTGATAGCAGCCGATTGGTCGCTCCACTACTTTTCCATTTGATATGTACCTGAGGAGGATCGCTAATTGTTCTTTTCTAGAAACGTCTTTTGTCTCGTTGACAAGAATAGCAAAGTAATTAGCTGATTTTACTTCTGAAATAATATCTTGGCGCAAGGCATTTCCTATCATTGTAACTGCGTCATTTTGGTACTGATGACTGCAATAGTGACCATATCGGCGCTGTAAATTGGCCTTCAGCTTTTCGTCGCCTTTAGACATTTCCTCCATCAATTCAACCAAATTACCCCGGTTTGCAGATGTTTCTGATTCGTCATGACCCCTCAAAGCAAGACCCTGGCGGTCAAGAAAGCAAATAGCGCGAAAAATGTACTTCAAATGATCTCTATTTTCCTGAACCTCTTGAGATCTGAACTGAATTAAGTCATTCGCTATAGATTTCTAAGTACCAGTACTTATTATCTTAAATTCCGTCCATGCTGACATAAAATGCCAATGTCTTTCAGAACCATCATGTTGCTTTAATAGAGCAGAACTGTCTTTCCACTTGCAAAATCCTGACTCAATGAAAGCTCTTTTTCCAGCAGTTTCTCCAGCCCTTAGAGTCCCCATAGAAAAATGGCGGCAAGCAAAACAAAACACAGAATTCAAGTTTTTTGAGTATTCAATCCATTCATAAGTCTTATAGTAATGTGCACTGAATTTCCTTCCGTTAGAAATGGAAGCCGGATATCTCTCAAGAATAGGTTGAGCTGGTTTGTCGTGACGCGTCCTAGAGATATCTGAGAGAGTTTCTTGACTGCTACTGGAACCCGCAAGGGGTTCAGCGATGCAGACCGAACTTTCATGTTGATCTGAGCCATTTATTGTTCCGCTTGTTTCCGAAATTAAGTCACAGGCGGGGGAATTTATCTCAACTAACCTGAGACTTTGGGCGCTGACACTATTGCCAGTTTCTTGCACTAAAGTTTCTTCATTTTTCTTCCACATTTTCACCGAAAAAAATCCAAACTTTGTTGTGGATATTTACTCACAGTTAAAAGAGTAGTAGACAAGGACTTCACTCAGACACGGCAAGAGAAGAACTGAAGAAACACGTAGAAACTCACTTAGAAAATAACTCCCATACTCCACGATGAAACTACCCCGCTTAGAAACCCCATAAACCAATCACTTACATTTCCTGTTCACGACAGTCCCATGCACTCCACTGAGACTAGTTATCCCATAAACTATTCAACAACGTCAAGAATCTGCTGACCAAAACCCCTTGAAACCCTAGAACACATTTCCTTTCCCAGCTACTAAAAAAGGCAATATACAAAACTCATAGTTTACAACGAATTCTTCACAAGAACAATAACAAACGGGTACTGACCACATGAAGCTTAGTTTTGAATGAACCCTACTCGGAAATAAAATAGTGTAGACACGCTCGCTCTTAGACATTTCAAAACAAGATTATATAATTAGTGCACCAGTTTGTTGGTCGTATTTATTGGACCAGTTGCTGGTTTAATATAGCACATAGCTAAAATAGAAAATAGCTGTGAAATATAAATAAGAAGGTAATTTTCAAAGTGTAGGGGGGCCATGCCCCCCCCCCTGCCCCCCCTAATTGGCGCCTCTGTGTTATGTGATGCCTTTTGTCAAAGGGCATTTATGCCCAATCCTAGAAACGAAGTACTTCAAACCACAGTCTAGTCCTCGTTTTTGTATCTTATTATTTTGGATAAATGCTTTCCAAAAAATATTTTTTTATTCAGTTCACTGTAACGAAATGTAAGTAAGGAGCGACCCCGCTCACTAGTAACCAAAACCCTAAAAAAACAGAATTTTGATTAATAGATACATGGAAAGAATCAGATTTTTATGCTGATTTCCAATATATAAGTTTCATCAAGTTTAGTCTTACTTATCAAAATTTACGCACCTGAAAAAATTTGCCTTATTTTGGAACAAAGGGGAAAACACCCCCTAAAAGTTATAGAATCTTAATGAAAATCTTACCATCAGATCCAGCGTTCAGAGAACCCTACCATAGAGGTTTTAAACTTCTATCTGCAAAAATGTGGAATTTTGTATTTTTTTTGCCAGAAGAAAGATCACGAACGCATTTTTATTTGTTTTTTTTTTCAGGGGTGATCGTGTCGACCCGCTGGTTCGAGAATATCGCGGGAGGGCTCATTCGAACGAAAATTAAAAGTTCTAGTGCACTTCTTAAGTGACCCGAAAAATGGAGGGCAACTAAGCCCCCTCCCACGCTCATTTTTTCCCAAAGTCACCCGATCAAAACTTTGAGATAGCCATTTTGTTCAGCATGGTCAAAAATTATAATAACTATGTCTTTGAGGATGGCTTAATCCCCCACAGTCCCCGAGGGACGGGCTGCAAGGTATGAACTTTGCCCAATATTTACATATAGCATTGGTTTTTGGGAAGTATACAGACGTTTTCAGGGGGGATTTTTTCTGGTAGTGGGTTTATTTGTTTGTTATTTTTCCCAGGGGTGATCATATCGACCCAGTGGTGCTAGAATATCGTGGGGAGGGGGCTTATTCGAACGGAAATTAAAGGTTCTAGTGCCCTTTTCAAGTGACCCAAAAAAATGGAGGGCAACTAGGTCCCCTCCAACGCTCATTTTTTTCCCAAAGTCATCCCATCAAAACTTTGAGATAGCCATTTTGTTCAGCATGGTCGAAAATACAATAACTATGTCTTTGAGGAGGACTTAATCTCCCCCCAGTCCCCTGGGGAAGGGCTGCAAGGTATTAACTTTACCCAAAATTTATATATAGCATTGGCTATTGGGAAGTAAAAAGACGTTTTCAGGGGGAGGGGAGGTTTCTCGGGTAGGGGGGGGGTTTTTCGGGGTTTAAGTGGGAGGGTCTTTCAATGGAAGAAGTTTTCATAGGGGAAGGGACATTGCTATGAAGGGGGCACCGGATTTATCACCATTATTTAAAACAACGATCAGAAATAAATAAAAAAAAAACAACAAACAAGTTTTCAATTGAAAACTTTTTAACATTAATGCTTAAAACGAACAGAAACTATTACGTACATGATTGGGTTCACCCCCTAGTCAATACCTCGCTGTTTACGCTAAAGTTTTTTAGTACTTTCATAGGAGCTAATTAACGGCCTTTGTGATTAAAGAAGAATTATAAAAACAATTCGAACTTTAGCGTAAAGAGCGAGATATTGACTAAGGGGTGAACCCCCTAATGTATTTAATAAAAAATATACAAAAATAGAAGTTCGTTACGTAAGTTAATTTGTAAGTTACGTATATTTATTACTAATAAAAACGTTCGAAAATAAAATTAAACAACTGTCGAGAAAGCCATTTAGCCAAAAAAAGTAAAATTAATATGCAAATTTCGTTTTAATTAATCACACACGGCGAGCTAAAATCAAAACCTGCATTAATTCAAAAACGTTCAGAAATTGAATAAAAAAAAACAAGTTTTAAATAACTGAAAATAAGCAGCGACATTAAAAGTTAAAACGAACAGAAATTATTTCATATATACCCCCTCTTCAACGACTCGCTCTTTACGCTAAAGTTTGACTCTTTTTCACAAATCTATTTTTGAAACAATAAAAAACTTTAGCGTAAAGAGCGAGGCGCTGAGGAGGGGACAGCCCCTTTCATATACGGATTGATTCCTGTTCGTTTTAAGTTTTAATGTCGCTCCTTAATTTCGGTTAAAAAACTTTTTTTTTATCTAATTGTAATTTAAACTCCAATACACGAAAATACAGAACCATTATGCACCTAGAAAGAAAATTATTCTGATTCCAAATATGTAAAATTTATTAAGTTTAAAGTTACTCGCCTATGTAAGTAGAGATGCCCCTATTGACACAGGGGGGACACCATATATGGGCATAGAACCACGTGGTTTATGGACTTTGTCAGTGAGAATTTGAAAAACAGGAATTTATTCACATTTATGGATGGTTTTATGGACTTTGTCAGTGAGAATGAAAAAACAGGAAGTTTGTCACATTTATTTCTGTTTTCATGGATGGCTATGTGTGTCGATCAATTTATTTGATGGTTTTATGGATTTTGTCAGTGAGAATGGAAAAACAGGAACTTTGTCACTCCCTTCTTGTTTTTGTTCAATGCAGATGTTATGAGTTTCCGGGAGATCGCGTGTTTCCAATAGTTGTTGTTCGATGCAGATGCTATGAGTTTCCGGGAGATCGCGTGTTTCCAATATATCTTGTTCAAACCAAATGCTTTGAGTTTCTGGGGTACACTTGTTCTTTCAGTCATTAATCAAATTGTTTCCAGGGAATGTCTGACAGATGACGTCAAGTTAATTAATGTCTGGAGTTCTTCCAGAAGAATCGTTTCCGAGCAAATGTTTTGATCTTAGCGCGCGAAAAGGTTTCCAAATAATTGAAATAAGCCAGCGCAGGGATGCCAAACAAAAGGAACATGCCGAAATTCCGTTTGGGGATAATTTTGGCGAAACCGTTTTAGCTATTTTATGGAACTATTTCGAAGAAACAGTTAGAGACATTATAAAATATGATTTTTGAAGAGATTTTAGAAGAGAATTTAATGGTGAAACTCTGTGGTCGTTATAATACACAAGTTCCATTTGAACAGTGTTGTGAGATCCCACTACCCCAACCCCAAAGGGCTCCAACCCCCCTACCCAAACCCCAAAGGGTTCCGATCCCTCTACCCCAACCCCGAAGGAAGCCCCCAGTCCTCAAGGGTCCCCCCAAGCTCCCAAAGGGCCCCCACACCCCCAAAGGCTCTCCCCGGGCCCCCCAAAGGCCCTCCCCCGGTCCCCAAAGGTCCACCGGGCTCCCAAAGGACCATTCGACCCTCAAGGGTCCCCCAGGCCCCCAAAGGCCCTCCCCCAGTCCCCAAAGGTCCCCCGGACCCCCAAAGGCCCTCCCCGATACTCAAAGGCCCCCAGACACCCAAAAGGCCCCCCCCGAACCCCCAAACCCCCCGGTCCCCAAAGGTCCACCGGGCTCCCAAAGGGCCCCCGGACCCCCAAAGACTCCTGAGCCCCACATTATAATACTTTTTTAAGGCTTTATTATATCTTTTCAGAACAAATTATTATTTTAGGGAATTATTTCGGCGAAACAGTTAGAGACATTTTAAAGGGGAATTAATTTGGAGTTCTAACAAGAGAATCGTTTCCGAGGCAAAGTTTAGATCTTAGCGATGAATTGTTTTAGCGCGGGAATCAGGTTTCCAAATAATTGAAATGTGCCAGCCCAGGGATACCAAACAAAAGGAACACGCTGAATCACGTTTAGGGATTATTTGGGCGAAACCCTTTTAGCCATTTTATGGAATTATTTCGACGAAACAGTTAGAGACATTATAAAATATGATTTTTGAAGAGATTTTAGAAGAGAATTTAATGGTGAAACTCTGTGGTCGTTATAATACACAAGTTCCATTTGAACAGTGTTGTGAGATCCTCTACCACAACCCCAAAGGTCTCCGATCCCCCTACCCCAACCCAAAGGGTTCCGATCCCTCTACCCCAACCCCAAAGGTCCGACGGGCTCCCAAAGGACCAATCGGCCCTCAAGTGCCGCCCAGACCCCTAAACACCCTCCCCAGGCTTCCAAAGGCCCTCCCACTGTCCCCAAACGTCCCCCGGGCTCCCAAAACACCAATCGGTACTCAAGGGCCCCCTCAGACCCCCAAACGCCCTCCCAGGGCACCAAAGGCCCGCCCCCGGTCCCCAAAGGTCCCCTGGGCGCCCAAAAGACCAATCGGCCCTCAAGTGCCGCCCAGACCCCCAAAGGTCCACCGGGCTTCCAAAGGCCCTCCCCCGGTCCCCAAAGGTCCACTGGGCTCCCAAAGGACCAATCGGTGCTCAAGGGCCCCCTCAGACCCCCAAACGCCCTCCCTGGGCCCCAAAGGCCCTCACCCGGTCCCCAAAGGTCCCCTGGGCTCCCAAAAGACCAATCGGCCCTCAAGTGCCACCCAGACCCCTAAACACCCCCCCCAGGCTCCCAAAGGCCCTCTCCCGGTCCCCAAAGGTCCCCCGGGCTCCCAAAAGACCAATCGGTGCTCAAGGGCCCCCGGATCCCCAGACCTCCCCGGGCCCCCCAAAGAGCCCCCTCTCCATTTTTTTAATACTTTTTTATGGCTTTATTATATCTTTTCTGAACAAGTTCCTTTCATAATTTCATTCCTAAACCCATTTTCAACCTCAAAGAGTCCCCTCCCCATTTCGTAAATACTTTCTTGAATTTTTTAACATGTTTTTTTTTTTTTTTTAATTTTTTGCGGATATTAAAATGACATGAACACAAAAAAACTCACACACACACACACGCACAAAAACTAACACACACACACACATATTACACACACACACTAAAAATTACACACACACGCAAAAACTGACACACACAAAAACTTACACACACACTCACAAAAATTAAGACACACACACAAAAAACTTACAAACACAAAAACTAGAACACACAGAAAAACATACTCACACACACAAAAAACTTACACCCACAAAAACTTACACACACACACAAAAACTAAAACACAAATGCAAATACTTACATGCACACAAAAACTTACATGCACACAAAAACTTACACACACACAAAAACTTACACACACGCACAAAAAAATACACACACACACACACAAACTAACACACAAACACATTAAAAAAAACACACACACACAATAAAACTTACACACACACACGACAAAACTAACACACACACAAAAACTTACACACACACACACAAAAAAACTAAAACAAACAAAAACAAAAAAACTTAAACACACACTCAAAAACTTACAAGCACACAAAAACTTACATTCACACAAAACTTACACACACACAAAAACTTACACACACACAAAAACTAACACACTCACACACAAAAACTTACACACACACACAAAAACTTAAACACACACACACAAAAAATTACACCCACACGCAAAAGCTTACACACACACAAAAACTTACACACACGCCAAAACTTACACACACACAAAAACTCACACACACACACAAACTTACAAATGCACACGAAAACTTACACGCACACAAAAAATTACACACACACGCAAAAACTTTCATTCACAAGCAATCGTGCATGCAATACATCTCTTACACACACACAAAAACTTACACACACACACACACACAAAAACTTACACACACACACAAAAACTAACACACACGCAAACGAAATTACCCACAAACACTAACACAAAAACACCCACACTAACACATACACCTACAAAAACTTACACACACACCAAAACTTACACACACACGCAAAAACTTACACCCACACTCAAAAACTTACAATAACACAAAAACTTCCATTCACACAAAAACTAACACAAAAACAAAAACTAACACACACACACACAAAAACTTACACACACGCAAAAAAACTTACACACACACACACACACACACACACAAAAACTGACACACACACACGAAAACTAACACACACGCAATAAATCCTACACACACACGCAAAAACTTAAACACACACACAAAAACTAAAAAACACACACGAAAACATACACACACACAAACACAAAAACATACACACACACACTCAAAAACTTACACACACACAAAAACTTACACACACACACACAAACTTACATATGCACACTAAAACTTACATACACACAAAAAATTACGCACACACGCAAAAACTTACATGCACACAAAAACTTACATGCACACAAAAACTTACACACACACAAAAACTTACACACACACACACACAAAAAAACAAACACACACACACAAAAACTTACACGCACGCACAAACACACACACACACACACGAAAACTTACAAACACACACTAAAACTTACACACACACGCCAAAACTTACACACACTCAAAAACTTACACACACACGCAAAAACTTACACCCACACGCAAAAACTTACATGCAAACAAAAACTTACATGCACAAAAAAACTTACACACACACAAAAACTTACACACACACACACAAAAACTTACACACACTCACAAAAACTTACACACACACACACACACACACACACAAAAACTTACACACACACACGAAAACTTACACACACACACGAACACTTACAAACACACACACAAAAACTTACACACACACAAAAAATAAAACACAAAAAAACAAAAAAAAACACACAAAAAAACATACATACAATCAAAAAAAAACACACACACACACGAAACTTACACATCCACACGAAAACTTACATGCACACAAAAACTTACACACACACGCAAAAACTTACATGCACACAAAAACTTAAACGCACACAAAAACTTACACACACAAACAAACTTACACACACACACAAAAACTTACACACACACACACACAAAAACTTACACACACACAAAAAAACTTACACAAAAACAAACACGAAAACTTACACAAACAAACGAAAACTTACACAAAAACACAAAAACATACACACACACGCCAAAACATACACACACACAAAAACTTACACACACACACACTCACACAAAAACTAACACAAGCACACCAACACTAACATCCACACACAAACTTACATGCACACAAAAACTTGAACACACACACACATTTAGACAAAAAATTACGATATTTATGCACAGTTATGTTTAAGCAATAAATATCTTAAGCCCCAACCGTTTTTATTCTTTAGAATAGTCCATCGCCACGGAAATTATACTTTCAGATTCAACATGTCAGGGAACAAACTTTCAGCTTCAGCATGTAAGAGAACCCTAAATGCTCATCCCAAAAAAAGGTAAGTTAACCCTAAACGCTCAAAGAATTTCTCTGAAATTACACTTTCATGTTCAGCATGTAAGAGAACCCTAAATGCTCATCCCAAAAAAGGTAAGTTAACCCTAAACGCTTAAAGAATTTCGTCACAAAAACTTACACACACACACACGCAAAAACTTACATGCACAAAAAAAAGTACACACACACAAAAACTTACACACACACACACACAAAAACTTACACACACGCACAAAAACATAACACACACACACACACACACACAAAAACTAACACACACACGCGAAAACTAACACACACACACAAAAACTAACACACGCACACAAAAACTGACATGCAAACAAAAACTAACACACACAAAAAAACTTACACACACACACACACACAAAAACTTACACACACGCACAAAATCTTAACACACACACACAAAAACTTACACACACACGCTAACACTTACACACACACACGAAATCTTACACACACAAAAAAACTTACACACATACACACAAACACACACAAACTTACACACACGCACACACACAAAAAAAATCACACCCACACAAAAAAACAAACACACACAAAAACTTACACACACACACAAAACTTACACTCACACGCAATAACTTACATGCACACAAAAACTTACATGCACACAAAAACTTACACACACATAAGAACTAACACACACACACACACAAAAAATGACACACACTCACAAAAACTTAAAACACACAGACACACACACACACACACATAACTCACAAACACACGCGAAAACTTACACACACACACGAAAAATTACACACACACACAAAAAATAACACACACAAAAAAACTAACACACACACACACACACACAAAAACTAAAACAAGCACACGAAAACAGTAGTGTTTTGTCATGGTTTACCTTGTCACAGTTACATTCTCTTGATTTTTCAAAGTTCATTTTGGATTTCATTCCCTGAAATGCAATAGTTGGAATATTTCAGTAGCGTTTGCCATGGTTTACCATGTCACAGTTACATTCTCTTGATTTTTCAAAGTTCATTTTGGATTTCTTTCGTTGAAATGCAAGAGTGGGATTATTTCAGTAGTGTTTTGCCATGGTTTACCATGTCACAGTTACATTCTCATGATTTTCCAAAGTTCATTTTGGATTTCTTTCATTGAAATGCAAGAGTTGGGATATTTTAGTAGTGTTTTGTCGTGGTTTACCTTGTCACACTTACATTCTACAGATTTTTCAAAGTTCATTTTAGATTTGTTTCATTGAAATGCAAGAGTTGGAAAATTTAAGTAGTGTTTTGTTATGGTTTACCTTGTCACACTTACATTTTCTTGTTTTTTCAAAGTTCATTTTTGATTTCTTTCATTGAAATGCAAGAGTTGGAATATTTCAGTAGTTTTTTGTTATGGTTTACCTTATCACAGTTACATTCTCTTGATTTTTCAAAGTTCATTTTGGATTTCTTTCATTGAAATGCAAGAGTTGGAATATTTCAGTATTGTTTTATCTTGGTTTAACTTGTCACAGTTACATTCTCTTGATTTTTCAAAGTTCATTTTGGATTTATCTCGTTGAAATGCAAGAGTTGAATTATTTCAGTAGTATTTTATCGTGCTTTACCTTGTCACAGTTACATTCTCTTGATTTTTCAAAGTTTATTTTGGATTTTTTCGTTGAAAATCAAGAGTTGGAATATTTCAGTAGTGTTTTGTTATGCTTTACCTTGTCACAGATACATTCTCTTAATTTTTCCAAGTTCATTTTGAATTTATTTCATTGAAATGCAAGAGTTGGATTATTTAAGTAGTGTTTTTTAGTGGTTTACCTTTTCACAGTTACATTCCATTGATTTTTCAAAGTTCATTTTGAATATATTTCGTTTAAAAGCAACAGTTGGATTATTTCAATAATGTTTTGTAGTGGTTTACCTTGTCAGAGTTACATTATATTGATTTTTCAAAGTTCATTTTGAGTTTATTTCATTGAAATGCAAGATTTAGAATATTTCAGTTGTATTTTGTCGCGATTTGCCTTGTCTCAGTTAAATTTTCTTAATTTTTAAAAGTTAATTTTGACTTTCTTTCATTGAAATGCAAGAGTTTGATTATTTCAGTAGTGTTTTGTAGCGGTTTACCTTGTCACAGTTACATTTTCTTGATTTTTCAATGTTCATTTTGGTTTTCTTTCGTTGAAATGCAAGAGTTGGAATATTTCAGTAGTGTTTTGTCTTGGTTTACATTGTCGCAGTTACATTCCCTTGATTTTTTCAAAGTTCATTTTGTATTCGTCTAGTTGAAATGCAAGAATTGGAATATTTCAGAAGCGTTTTTTTGTGGCTTACCTTGTCACAGTTATATTCTATTGATTTTTCAAAGTTCATTTTGAATTTTTTTTATTGAAATGAATGAGTGGGATTATTTCAGTAGTATTTTGTCGTATTTTACCATGTCACAGTTACATTCCCTTGATTTTTCAAAGTTCATTTGGATTTCTTTCATTGAAATGCAAGAGTTGGAATATTTCAGTAGTGTTTTGTTGTGGTTTACTTTGTCACACTTACATTCTCACGATTTTTCAAAGTTCATTTTGGTTATCTTTCATTGAAATGCAAGAGTCGGAATATTTCAGTAGTGTTTTGTCGTGGTTTACCTTGTTAAAGTTACATTCTCTTAATTTTTCAAAGTACATCTTGGATTTCTTTTGTTGAAATGCAAGAGTGGGAATATTTCAGTAGTGTTTTGTTGAGGTTTACTTTGCACAGTTACATTCTCTTGATTTTTCAAAGTTTATTATGGATTTCTGTCGTTGAAATATGTTTTGTCGTGCTTTACCTTGACACAGTTAAATTTCTTGATTTTGTTTAGGCTAGGTTAGGTTAGATACAGTTAGGTTAGGTGAGGTTAGCCTACGTACGCACGCGTATGTAGGCTAACCTAACCTAACCTAACTTAACCTAACCTAACTTGATCTAACCTAACCTAACCTAGCCAAACAAAAATCAAGAAATTTAACTGTGTCAAGGTAAAGCACGACAAAACATATTTCAACAGAAGAAATCCATAATGAACTTTGAAAAATCAAGAGAATATAACTGTGACGAAGTAAACCCCGACAAAACACTACTGAAATATTCCAACTCTTGCATTTCAACAAAAGAAATCCAAGATGTACTTTGAAAAATTAAGAGAATGTAACTTTAACAAGGTAAACCACGACAAAACACAACTGAAATATTCCGACTCTTGCATTTCAATGAAAGATAACCAAAATGAAGTTTGAAAAATCGTGAGAATGTAAGTGTGACAAAGTAAACCACAACAAAACACTACTGAAATATTCCAACTCTTGCAGTTCAATGAAAGAAATCCAAATGAACTTTGAAAAATCAAGGGAATGTAACTCTGACATGGTAAACTACGACAAAATACTACTGAAATAATCCCACTCTTTCATTTCAATGAAAAAACTTCAAAATGAACTTTGAAAAATCAATAAAATATAACTGTGACAAGGTAAGCCACCACAAAACGCTTCTGAAATATTCCAACTCTTGCATTTCAACTAGAGAAATCCAAAATGAACTTTGAAAAATCAAGGGAATGTAAATGTGACAAGGTAAACCATGACAAAACACTACTGAAATATTCCAACTCTTGCATTTCAATGAAAGAAAACCAAAAGGAACTTTGAAAAATTAAGAAAATGTAACTGTGACAAGGTAAACCACTACAAAACACTACTGAAATAATCTAACTCTTGCATTTCAATGAAAGAAAGTCAAAATGAACTTTGAAAAATAAAGAGAATGTAACTGTGACAAGGTAAACCACGACAAAACACTACTGAAATATTATAACTCTTGCATTTCAACGAAAGAAACTCAAAATGAACTTTGAAAAATCAAGAGAATGTAACTTTGACAAGGTAAACCACGAAAAAACCCTACTGAAATAATCCAACTCTTGCATTTCAATGAAAGAAATTCAAAATGAACTTTGAAAAATCAATAGAATGTAACTCTGACAAGTTAAACCATGACAAAACACTACTGAAATATTCCAACTCTTGCATTTCAACGAAAGAAATCCAAAATGAACTTTGAAAAATAAAGAGAATGTAACTGTGACAAGGTAAAGCACGAAAAAATACTACTGAAATAATTCAAATCTTGCATTTCAACGAGAGCAATAAAAAATGAACTTTAAAAAATCAAGATAATGTAACTATGACAATGTAAACCAAAATAAAACACTACTGAAATATTACCACTCTTTAATTTCAATGAAAGAAATCCAAAATTAACTTTGAAAAATCAAGAGAATGTAACTGTGATAAGGTAAACCCTACCAAAAAACTACTGAAATACTACAACTCTTACATTTAAACGAAATAAATCCAAAAAGAACTTTGAAAAATCAAGAAAATGTAAGTCTGAGAAGCTAAGCCATAACAAATCACTACTAAAATTTCCCAACTCTTACATTTCAATGAAACAAATCCAAAATGAACTTTGGAAAATCTATATAATGTAAGTGTGACAAAGTAAACCACAACAAAACACTACTGAAATATACCAACTCTTGCATTTCAATGAAAGAAATCTAAAATGAACTTTGAAAAATCATGAGAATGGAAATGTGACACGGTAAACCATGTCAAAAAACTTCTGAAATAATCCAACTCTTGCATTTCAACGAGAGAAACGCAAAATGAACTTTGAAAAATCAAGAGAATGTAACTGTGACAAGGTATACCATGGCAAAACGCTGCTGAAATATTCCAACTAGTGCATTTCAGGGAATGAAATCCAAAATGAACTTTGAAAAATCAAGAGAATGTAACTGTGACAAGGTAAACCATGACAAAACACTACTGTTTTCGTGTGCATGTGTAAGTTTTTGTGTGTGTGTGTGTATGTGTGTGAGTTTTTTTGTGTGTTAAATTGTAGGAGTGTGTGTGTAAGATTTCTAGTGTGTGTGTAAGTTTTAGAGTGTGTGTTTGAGTTTTTGTGTGTGTGTGTGTGTGTTAAGCTTTTGTGCGTGTGTGTAAGTTTGTGTGTGTGTGTGTGTGTGTATGTTTGTGTGTATGTGTAAGTTTCTGTTTGAATTTAAGTTTTTGTGTGCAATTTGTTAATTGCGTGTGGGTGTCTGTTTTTTGTGTGTGTGTAAGTTTATGTATGTGTAAGTTTTTGTGTGTGGGTGTAAGTTTTTTTTTGTGTGTGCGTGTGTGTGTAAGTTTGTGTGTGTGTGTGTGTGTGTGTAAGTTTTTGTGTGTGTGTTAGTTTTGGCGTGTGTGTGTAAGTTTTAGTGTTTGTGTGTAAGTTTTAGAGTGTGTGTGTGTGTTTTTGTGTGTGTGTTTAGTTTTTGTTCGTGTGTAAGTTTGTGTGTGTGTGTGTGTGTCTGATGTTTAGAGTGTGTTAGTTTTTGTGTGAATGTAAGTTTATGTGTGTGTGTTAGTTTTCGCGTGTGTGTGTATGTTTTTGTGTGTGTGTGTGTGTTATGTTTGCGCGCGTTTGTGTATGTTTTTGTGTGTGTGTGTGTGTGTGTAAGCTTATGTGTATTTTTCAGTTTTTGTGTGCATGTAAGTTTTTATGTGCATGTCAGTTTTTTCTTGTGTTTGTAATTTTTGTGTTTGTTTGTAAGTTTGTTTGTGTGTAAGTTTTTGTGTGTGTGTGTAAGTTTTGTGTGTGTGTGTGTGTGTGTAAGTTTGTGTGTGTGTGTGTGTGTGTGTGTAATTTGTTGTGTGTGTGTGTAAGTTTTTGCGTGTGTCTGTGATTTTTCGTGTGTTTGTTTTAGTTTTCGTGTTTGTTTTAGCGTTTTTGTGTGTGTGTGTGCGTGTGTTAAGTTTCTTTGTGTGTGTGTAAGTTTTTGTGTGTGTGTGTGTAATTTTTTATGTGTGTGTTAGTTTTTTTGTGCATGTAATTTTTTTTGTGCATGTAAGTTTTTGAGTGTGGGTGTAAGTTTTGTGTGTGTGTGTAATTTTTTGTGTGTGTAGGCTTTTGTGTGTGGGTGTAAGTTTTTTTTTTTGTGTGTGTGTGTAAGTTTGTGTGTGTGTGTGTGTGTAAGTTTTTGTGACGACATTCTTTAAGCGTTTAGGGTTAACTTACCTTTTTTGGGATGAGCATTTAGGGTTCTCTTACATGCTGAACCTGAAAGTGTAATTTCAGAGAAATTCTTTGAGCGTTTAGGGTTAACTTACCTTTTTTTGGGGATGAGCATTTAGGGTTCTCTTACATGCTGAACCTGAAAGTTTGTTCCCTGACATATTGAATCTGAAAGTATAATTTTCATGGCGATGGACTATTCTAAAGAATAAAAACGTTTGAGACTTAAGATATTTATTGCTTAAACATAACTGTGCATAAATATAGTAATTTTTTTGTCTAAATGTGTGTGTGTGTGTGTGTAAGTGTTTGTGTGCATGTCAGTTTTTGTATGCCTGTAAGTGTTTGTGTGTTTGTGTATGTTTTTGTGTGTGTGTGTGTGTGTGAGTGTGTGTGTGTTTGTGTTAGTTTTTGTATGTGTGTGTAAGTTTTTGTGTGTGTGTGTAAGTTTTAGTGTGGGTGTGTAAGTTTTTGTGTGTGTGTGTTAGTTTTTGTGCGTGTGTGTAAGTTTTTGTGTGTGTGTGTAAGTTTTTGTGTGTGTGTGTGTTATTTTGTGTGTGTGTGTTAGTTTTTGTGTACATGTAATTTTTTGTGTGCATGTAAGTTTTTGAGTGTGGGTGTAAGTTTTTGTGTGCATGTAAGTTTTCGTGTGCATATGTAAGTTTTTGTGTGTGTGTGTAAGTTTTTGTGTGTGTGTTAGTTTTGGCGTGTGTGTGTGTAAGTTTTCGTGTGTGTTTTTATTTGTTCGTGTTTTTGTGTAAGTTTTAGCGATTGTGATTATGTTTTTTTGTGTGTGTGTGTGTGTGTGTGTGTATGTTTTTGTGTGTTTGTAAGTTTTTGTGTGTGTGTGTGTAAGTTTTTGTGTGTGTGTGTAATTTTTTGTGTGTGTGTATTACAGTGTTCGAATGCATTTGATTGTTTGAATGTATTTGATTGCGTGTTGTGGTTATTATTTGTGTGTGTGTATTTTTTGGTGTTGTGTTTTATTTTATTGTTTGTGCGTGTAATTTTTCGTGATTGTTAGGGTAAGTTTTTGTGTGTGTGTGTTATTGTTTGTGTGTGTGTGTGTATTTGTTTGTGTGTGTGTGTGTTAGTTTTTGTGCGTGTGTGTTAGTTTTTTTGTGCGTGTAAGTTTTTGTGTGCATATAAGTTTTGCGTGTGTGTGTAAGTTTTTGCGTGATTGTTAGTTTTAATGTGAATATGTTAGTTTGTGTGTGTGTGTGTGTGTGTGTGTGTAAGTTTTCGTGTGTGTGTTAGTTTGTTAGTGTGTGTGTGTAAGTTATCGTGTGTGTGTGTGTAAGTTTTCGTGTGTGTGTGTAATTTTTTGTGTGTGTGTGTGTAAGTTTTCACGCGTGTGTAAGTTTTGTGTGTGTGTGTGTGTAAGTTTTTGTGTGTGTAAGTTTGTGTATAAATGTAATTTTTTGTGTGCATGTAAGTTTTTGCGTGTGGGTGTAAGTTTTGTGTGTGTGTGTAAGTTTTTGTGTGTGTGTGTGTAAGTTTTTGTGTGTGTGTAAGTTTTGAAGTGTGTGTGTAAGTTTTCGTGTGTGTGTGTATGTTTTCGTGTCTGTTTTTAAGATTTTTTGTGTGTGTGTAAGTTTTTGTGCGTGTGTGTAAGTTTGTGTGTGTGTGTAAGTTTTTGTGTTCATGTAAGTTTTTGTTTTCATTTAATTTTTTGCGTGTGGGTGTAAGTTTGTGTGTGTGTGTGTGTGTAAGTTTTTGTGTGTGTAAGCTTTTTTGTGGGTGTAAGTTTTTTGTGTGTGTGATTAAGTGTGTGTGTGCGTGTGTGTAAGTTTTTGTTTTTTTTTTTTTTGTTTGTGTGTGTGTTTGTTTGTGTGAGTGTGTGTGTTATTTTTTGTTTGTATAAGTTTTTGCGTGTGTGTGTAATTTTTAGTGTGTGTGTGTTATATGTGTGTGTGGGTGTAAGTTTTTGTGCGTGTGTGTGTGTGAGAGTTTTTTTGTGTTCATGTCATTTTAAGATCCGTAAAAAAGTAAAAAAAAAAAACATTTTAAAAAATTCAAGAAAGTATTTACGAAATGGGGAGGGGACTCTTTGAGGTTGGAAAATGGGTTTAGGAATGAAATTATGAAAGGAACTTGTTCAGAAAAGATATAATAAAGCCATAAAAAAGTATTAAAAAAATGGAGAGGGGGCTCTTTGGGGGGCACGGGGAGGTCTTTGGGGAGCCGGGGGCCCTTGAGCCCCGATTGGTCTTGTGGGAGCCCGGGGGACCTTTGGGGACCAGGAGAGGGCCTTTGGGAGCCTGGGGGGGTGTTTAGGGGTCTGGGTGGCACTTGAGGGCCGATTGGTCTTTTGGGAGCCCAGGGGACCTTTGGGGACCGGGTGAGGGCCTTTGGGGCCCAGGGAGGGCGTTTGGGGGTCTGCGGGGGGCCTTGAGCACCGATTGGTCCTTTTGGAGCCCAGGGGACGTTTGGGGACCCGGGGAGGGCCTTTGGAAGCCCGGTGGACGTGTGGGGGTCGGGGGGGCACTTGAGGGCCGATTGGTCTTTTGGGAGCCCAGGGGACCTTTGGGGACCGGGGGAGGGCCTTTGGCGCCCAGGGAGGGCGTTTGGGGGTCTGAGGGGGCCCTTGAGCACCGATTGGTGTTTTGGGAGCCCGGAGGACGTTTGTGGACCGAGGGAGGGCCTTTGGAAGCCTGGGGAGGGTGGGGTTCGGGGGCCTTTTGGGTGTCTGGGGGGCCTTTGAGTATCGGGGAGGGCCTTTGGGGGTCTGGGGGACCTTTGGGGACTGGGGGAGGGCCTTTGGGGGTCTGGGGGACCCTTGAGGGTCGAATGGTCCTTTGGGAGCCCGGTGGACCTTTGAGGACGGGGGAGGGCCTTTGGGGGGCCGGGGGAGAGCGTTTGGGGGTGGGGGGGCCTTTTGGGAGCTTGGGGGGACCCTTGAGGACTGGGGGCTTCCTTCGGGGTTGAGGTAGGGGGATTGAAACCCTTTGGGTTTGGGGTCGGGGGGTTGGAGCCCTTTGGGGTTGGGGTAGTGGGATCTCACAACACTGTTCAAATGGAACTTGTGTATTATAACGACCACAGAGTTTCACCATTAAATTCTCTTCTAAAATCTCTTCAAAAATCATATTTTATAATGTCTCTAACTGTTTCGTCGAAATAGTTCCATAAAATAGCTAAAACGGTTTCGCCCAAATTATCCCCAAACGGAATTTCGGCATGTTCCTTTTGTTTGGCATCCCTGCGCTGGCTTATTTCAATTATTTGGAAACCTTTTCGCGCGCTAAGATCAAAACATTTGCTCGGAAACGATTCTTCTGGAAGAACTCCAGACATTAATAAACTTGACGTCATCTGTCAGACATTCCCTGGAAAGAATTTGATTAATGACTGACAGCACAGGTGTTCCCCGGAAACTCATATCATTTGGCTTGAACAACAAATATTGGAAACACGCGATCTCCCGGAAACTCATATCATTTGCATTGAACAAAAAATATTGGAAACACGCGATCTCCTGGGAACT
The DNA here is from genome assembly GCF_049724085.1 of Artemia sp. Qi Xiang Cuo. Lineage (NCBI taxonomy): Eukaryota > Metazoa > Arthropoda > Branchiopoda > Anostraca > Artemiidae > Artemia > Artemia sp. Qi Xiang Cuo. The sequence goes on from NC_142805.1 coordinate 17,296,540, forward strand.
CATATCATTTGCCTTGAACAACACCAAGAAGGAAGTGACAAACTTCCTGTTTTTTCATTCTCACTGACAAAATGCATAAAACCGTCAAATAATCAACACACATAAACATCTATAAAAAAAGACATAAATGTGACAAACTCCCTTTTTTTTCATTGTCACTGAGAAAATCCATAAAACCATCCATAAATGTGACAAAATTCCTGTTTTTCAAATTCTCACTGACAAAGTCCATAAACCACGTGGTTCTATGCCCATATATGGTGTCCCCCCTGTGTCAATAGGGGCATCTCTACTTATGTACATTAGTATTACTTCATGAAAAGGGAGAACAACCTCAAAAAGTGATCTAAAATCAATGAAAATCTTAACATTGAGTTTTTGGCACCCAAAATTCATATCAGAGAATTTTAGAACTCCCAACTATAAAAGAGCGATTTTTTTTTCGCTTTACAGGTGCGTGTTTATTCGCTTTTTTAGCGAGGGGTGACTGTATTGCACCAGGATTTGGGGAAAAATTCCATTCAAACAGAAAATTTGAGTTCTGGTCTTTTTTTAGAGCAAAAAATATCTGGAGGGCAATTAGTTTTCACCCCGAGGCCGATCACAGCCAAAGATAGCGTCACGTCACGTCACTAACACATTAACGTTAATAAGATTGATTAAAACAAAACTTTCCGAAAAATAAGTTTTTCAAAGAAAAGTAAAGGCCATATTAAACTTAAGATCAGAAGAAATAAAATCCTACAATAATTTAAACTCAAAGCGACTAAAAATTACTATTAAAGAATAAATGAAACCCAAAACGAACAGAAATTAAATAAGCAATCATAGCAAAAAAACATACGACAGGTACTAATATAAATGAATTAATAAGAGCTGGCCTCTGGCCCACCATGACCCGACCCCTGCACCCCAAAAAACTAACGATGTTTTATTTCCAAACTTATGGGACCCCTCTCCCACTCCCCCCGAAAAAATATTAACGATAATTTATTCCAAAACTTATGGGAGCTGACCCCTGGCTTCTGGGAAGTATGCAGATTCTTTGTGTGTGTGGGTGTGTGGGGGGGGGGGGTGTTAAAGGGGAGGATCTCTCTTATGCGGGAAGAGCCCAGGACTCTTCCAGCATCATAAAAATTATAAAAGTGGACCTATGGGGGGGATGTAATCCTAAAACCTTTGCAATATTGTTCTTATCATGTAACTAAAATTTATTGGCAATCGGATAAACCCTGTTTAGCAATACATATATATATATATATATATATATATATATATATATATATATATATATATATATATATATATATATATATATATATATATATACCATGAATACTTAGCCATGAAACCTCTAATTTCAGGCTAAGTATTGAACACATCAGGAAAGGGCAGAGGGAGGAAGATGTGACCCAGTAACATACTTGTACGTATCTATGATGGGGTGGTATCCCCTTTGAAATACGTCCAAGGAAACATTCAAAAAATTTGGGCCAGGAACTAGCTTCTTGGGGATTTTGGAGTATCTTGAAAAATAATTATATTTGGCTAGCTCATACTGCCATTTCTAACACTGGACTTAATTTAGCTAGTTAGGTCACTAGGACCCCCCCCCTTTCCCAACTAAAGTTTAGACTTTTGTATACCAATAAGGTACTTCTGCATTTAACTAAACCAGCGCTATAGACTGTACAAGGAAACCAGACAAACGGGTATTTTTGCTAGATAAATTGATGGCAAAGCGTGGTTTCTCATTGAGTTTAAAATATTTAAACGATTATTTTTTTTGCGGTTTAGGGGGTGGGGTAGATACCTAGGTTACGTTAGGTCACGTATTTAATATATGCTATGCTTACCCCACCCCCTAATGTGCAAATATATAGCCCAAATTTGTTTTAAACTATTATACATTCATCCTATTTTATTTCATTAACATTAATCAAACTTGACTTCTTTTGTGTTTAGTTATAATGCACAAGTACCAAATACTTATATTTGGCTATCTCATCTTGCCAGTTCTAACACAGGACTTAATCACAAACTAAACCTACGCCTACTAAAGTATAAAATTGCTTACAATAAATTTGTTCTATATGTGACATTATTTTTTTCTGAAAGAAAAGGCAAGAATTGGGTAGACGCATAGGTAGTTTGGTTGGATGCACACTCTTGGGTTGGCTAGGTTTCAAACGGGTATTCCTGCAATATTTCAAGGATTATAAAATACCTTTTCTCCTTTTCCGCCCACCTGCAATGGGCGGGTAGTCTCTCCCGCTTTGCTTCAGGTAAGCAGAACCCAAATGCTTCAGGTAAGCAGAACCCAAATGCTTCAGGCCTTTCACTTGTACTGTACTGTACAAGCTTCGCTGATAGCATATTTTTGCCTTAGGGCCACTATATATATTTTTAGTTTTATTTAAATTATTTGTGAAATTGTGATATTTGTGACTTTCATATATTTCTTAGCTAAACCGTGGAACCGTTTGCGAGATTTTTATCACAGTTCAGTGGTATCTTTTTGAACACAATTACTGCCTTGGTTTAGATCACCTAATATTGTGCAACAAATTGGATTCGAACTATTTCTGTTGACATTATCGGTCATTCACTGAACTACGTAAAGCAAATGTCTGATACACACATGGACGATGATATGGAAATGGAAAACGCATCTATGTCCCATCAGAAACACGAAAGAAATGAGGATGATGATAATGATGACAATGGTTGGCAACAAGCAACAGCTGTTGTAACACTTAATAACAACGAAGTAACTACCGTCTCTGTTTTTCTTATCGACGCTTCAGCCCTCCAACATGCCCAGTCCTCGGAATCCGACGACGTTGACGTCGATGAGGTAACACCTGAAAATTATCCTTCTCACTAATTTAAAGGGTAAAATTGCTGACGAGTAGCTTTTCACTATCTTAGAAAGTAATTTCCATGAAGATGCCAAGCTTTGTTTTAGGCTAGGTCTATAGCCTAGGATATTGACCTAGGTTTCTTTAATCTATGCTTATGATTTTAAATCGTATTCAGATCATTGGAATTGTTTTTAGAATCTGGAGTAAAAAAGAACAGACTCAATCTAGAGAAATTTATTTTGTATGCCGAGTCTAGCCTAGATATATGGAATGAGTAGGCCTAGAACTTAAATAACTTGAGAATTTCTTAGGAGTACCATGAGGGCTGTAACCTAGACTTCGATCCAATCTGAAAGTTTCATCTACCTAACTCAACAACTATGCTGTTTAAGATCCCCACAATTAATCGTTTAGTATTTTACCATCATTGTGCAGTTAGGCTGCTTCAATAAAATAGCCTATTGCGTCAAATATGTTAAACTGGCCAATATTTTCAAGTTTTTTCCCTACTCACAATGTGCACCTTGATTTTACCCTTTTATAACAGCCAAATAATTTTGCTAGGCTATTCTGTATTTTGACTTATATTTACGTGATCGTTGCAATTGACAAAAAGACTGTCCTTACCCTAATCTCTCAGTAGCCTAGCCTAGTTTGACTGATTCAATCAGTTCAGTATATTATAGAACCTACTGTTGTTGGGGTTCCACCCCTGTTTCTTTTCCTTTCAGATAAATGACCTATTTTCGTTTCTTTAATTACATTTGCTCATAGCATAATTTCAAAAGACAGGTTAAATTCCCGTTACTAAGCGATAGTGGTTTTGCAATAGGTAAGCTGTGAAGCAAGGTTATTTTTACTTCCTGGTTTGGGAGTCATTGAAAGATAAATCTAAGAAGCTGAACTGGGTTTTGAATGAGGATGTAGCTGATTGGCTGGGCCAAGCGGAAGTCCACCCATATGAACAGTGGTGTGTAAAATATTATTTATTTTTAGTCTATGTTTTGACCCCGTTTGGGGAAAGAGTCTGCGTTTTGACCCCGATTGGGGAAGGATATTTCTATTGATATTTGTGACCCTTTTTGGAAGAATACAAGTAAGGTATTTTCTACAAACTGTGCACTATTTTCCGTAACCCAGGCAGGATAGGAATAGAACTACGAGGTACCGTCATTATTATATTGACAGGGAGGGTTGTTACCTCCAAGAAGAGAGTAGAGATTTTATAGCCGTAACCCAAGGCAGGTACATTTGGCTTTAGAAAGTGGCCATTTGACCACTCGATCGCGTTACCATACCCTGGGGCAGGGTATACTGCAAATAGGGTAGTACCAAACCCGATATTTGCAGAACCGTTGGGGTAAGAGCGGGAATCTCACTAATATTTGGTCAGACAAGGGGTTCTCCCCTTCGAGTAAGTGGCATAGCAATCTTTTTGCGCCATTTTTGCATCAATAAGTGGCGACACCCGTACTTACACCCCAATAAGTGGTGCCAGTGGTAGCTAGCACTACGAACATTGGCGGCATACGTAAACACGAACAACTGTTTAATATTTTTTTACCCTTAACTTTATCGTTTTTATTAATCTTTACCAATCAACGGTGTAATAGAAAAAAAAACTATTTATCAGGCAGTTAACCTAAAATAACCAGAATATACTACCATCAAATATGAAACAATCCTAAACCATCAGTATGTACTCCCAATACAGTTTTAACGTTAATTTATTGGCAGCATTGAGACTATCTTGCTAACTCAATCACAATGAAAATCCTACTTGCCCCTATTTGTGTTCACTTTCTGCGTTGACCAACAATCTTTTACCTAAAGGCTAGCAATGAGCGCTTTAAGGAAAAGCCCTTAGGAATTTTTTAACTTGTTCATTCATAAAAAGGCTTATTCTTTCCCCGTCTTTATAACGTGTTTGTCTCATTACCAATTCTTTACCTTTTGGGTAGTGTATCCAAACGCGACAGCTTTTCTTGGGTGACATCATTTGGGCTTTAGAGTTGCAAAGGGGTTATGAGCCAATTTATGAAGAATTTAAATAATGACTTCGTATGTTTCTCGAGTGTATGAGAAAAAAGGCTGCATACTTTCTGTTGAGGGTGGGTATGACTCCAAGCTTGCCCCAGGCCCCGTTTCTTCGCCTTCGGGTCGATTTTATGTCCGTGCTTTGGGTGTGTAAAAAGCAACAGAATGAGGCAACCCTTGTTATATGCTATACGAAAAAGAGTATTGGCTCCCATCATACCTGAAGACAAAATCAATTTTCCATGGAATAGCAAACCGAAAAAGTCATTCTTCTTTGAAAGTTTTGGCTTATAGTGAGAAACAGTACATAATCAATAAGGTACTGTTCTGATATATGTACATAGTGGTGGATCCAGGAGAGAAGCAAGGGGGTGCGCGCCCCCCTAAAGTAGTATAGTTTACTTAATTAACGCAAGTTTGAGTTAAGAAAACTTGCTCCTAACACAAGTTTATCGGATCAACCTATTTTGCCCCCCCCCCCTAAGAAAATCCTGGATCCGCCCCTGTCTGTACAACACGCGAGAAGTGAAGTTTGGTTAATGCCAATGAAACAAAACAAAATAGGATGCAAATATAATAGTTTATGAACAAAATTGGGCTATATATTTGCACATTGAGGGGAGGGGGGTAAAGAATAGCATATATTAAATATGTGACCTAACCTAGGCTTCCCCCCCTAAACCCCAAAAAACTAAAGTTTTAATATAGTTCCCGGAGTGAGAAACCCGTGAATACTTGTTTAAACAGCATTAGATAGCGTCAGATGTTTGCTTTTGTTGAGTGGATGCCTCGCGTGTTGTACATATATTAGAACAGTACCATCAATATACTTTAATGAAAGGGCAACTGAAGCCTCACCCCCAAGGCCTTATCCAGGATTTTTTTTCGGGGGGGGGGGGTACAAAAAAAACGTTTTTGACGGGTTAATTCAAGACATCGCTATAGAGTATGGAATGCAAAGCTTGGTTTTCATTGCGTAAATGATATTTAAACTGTTGTTTTTTGGGGTTTAGGGGGAGGGGGAATGTACGTAGGTTAGGTTACGTATTTAATATATACAATGCTTTACCCCACCCTCCCCCCTAATGTGCAAATATATAGCCCAAATTTGTTTATAAACTATTATATATTCATCCTATTTTATTTTATTTCATTAGCATTAACCAAACTCGAGTCTTTAGAAAGGCCCATATAATGGGAAAGTACCAAAAAACATCAAAAATACGTACAAAATTTATTTTTACCAATTTTGTGTTACGTTTTACGAGTAAAAAAACATTTCGGGAGGGGTTCAAACCCCCCTAACCACCCCCCTCTGGGTACGGCCTTGCTCACTCCCCCCCCCCCCAAGTCCTTCTGGTGTGCCCAGGTCAGATGTACAAATTCAAACAGTTCGTGGTAACGAACTGCAAGTAAGGAGCGACTCGAAACAATCGTAACCGAAACTTTAAAAAGCAGAATTTTGATAACAATAGATACATAACGAAAGTGGCCTTTTACCTTCATTCTAAATATATGAATTCATTAAGTTTAATGTTACCTATCAAACGCTACGAGCCCGAAAGAGTTTCCGTGATTTTCGAAAAAAAAGGGGGGACCTCAAAAAGTTGGGGAATCTTAATGACAATCGCAGCATCAGATACAATGTATCACAGAACCCTGGTGCAGAGGTTTCAAGCTACCGTCTACAAAACCGGAATTTTGTACTTTTGTCAGAAGATAGATCACAGATGCGTGTTTGTTTGTTATTTGTTTGTTCTTTTGTTCTCCAATGGGCAGATCGTATCGAACCTTGTTCTAGAAGACCGGGTGAGAGCTCAACCGAACAGAAATCAGAAGTTATAGTGCCGTTTTTAAGTGACCAAAAAGAATGGAAGACAACTGCTCCCTCCTCCCACGTCCGCCCCCCCCCCAAAAAAATCATTCGATCAAAATTTGAGATAGCCATTTTGTTCAGTATAGCTGTAAGGTCCAATAACTATGCCTCTGGGGCTGACTTGATCCTCTGGGGAAGGGCTTTGAGTTGTAAAATTTGCCCATTATTTACAGATAGTGTTTGTTATTGGGATGAATACAAAAATTTTTGAGAGATTTCCCAGAGGGTTTGACGAGGGAGGAAATCCCCGTAGAGGTTTTTCCTGTAGAGGGGGATTTTCGGGCATTATTTGAAAAACGAAAAGAAGTTAAAAAAAGTTTTTAACTGAAAGTAAGGAGCAACATCAAACCACTGTATATAAATGCATTATTTATATACAGTGATCAAAACTTAAAGCGAGTACTGTTATTGATGTTATGTTTTATTTGTATTCGAATAAACTGATTGAATTGATTGAACAGAAATTATTCTGTATAATAGAGGTCTTCCTCCTCCTTAGTCCCTCGCTCTCTACGCCAAGGTTTTACTTTTTGGCCCAACTCCTGAAACACAAGGGCCATTTGATTTGAATAAGAAGCTTTCTTAAAATACTTAAAATTTTAACGTAAAAAGCGAGGGATTGAGGAGGGGGGAGCACCCCTCCAATACGGAATAATTTCTATTTGTTTTAAGCTTTAATGTTGCTCCTTATTTTTGGTTGAAGAATCTTTTTTTTCATTTAATCAAAATCTAAGACCAGGTTTTTAGCGATTCCAGCTGGAAGTTATACTATAATGCATGAAAATTGATTGTAAATGCTAAATTTCTTCTTGTATAAGGAGAAATTTAGCGATTTTGCATACTTCTCCATCAATGCAGCAGCGCCAATGGCCATTATATGATTCCTCCCAATTCAAGGTCAGTCTTTTCTCAGGTAATGCGTTTTGGTTTTGAACATCTGAGATGTTATCCATGATAAAACACTAAATCGATTGGACACAAACTCAGAAGTCACAGTGGCATGATTTATCAATTACTAAACCACGGAAAGGAATATCGGGACAAGATGCTAATGTTCACATCTCCTCTTATCCTAACAATCGCATGAACATTTTCTCAAGAAGCAAGCGTTTTTTTTCCTTGTTTTCGGTCACAAAACATGATTATCATCAGAATTTTTGTTTATTAAATTACAATTATTAAACTTGAATTTTTCGACATCTTTAATAGAAATCCCAGCTTCGGTAATTCAAAAGGTGCTATGTTACAGGACATCAATTTGAAAAGAGAGCAAAAAATAATTTTTTATGTTTTTTTTTAGTTTTCTCGACAAGCAGATATCTGTAGTACTAAGAGTAGTCTCTTAAGGCATCAAAGATTGGGGGGAGGGTGACCACTTTTTTCACCTAGTGTATATCTTAGAACGTCACGTGTTCCACACAGTTACACCACACCTGGCATACTGGCGGCATGCTTTCCGCCAGCCTGGCACACTGCCCCCATGCTTAGCACGCACAACCTAGTTTGCGTGATTTTTGACAGAGTTCGCCCCCTCCACTAGAGATATGAGAAAACGCTTGCGATGCCAACATCTCTCTGTTCTGACTATTTCCACAAGTGAAAATGGGGATAAAAAATAGAATCCTAAGCATCTATAGAACTAAATAAGATACCGGAAACCGGATTAACCAATCGATATACCGTGCTGAGCCTAAAAACAAAACTATGAATACTCGTGCGCTAGTTTGAAAAGCTGGGTTTTGAGTCTTCCATTCCTAGCTCAGCAGGTTTACCGTTCTAACAGAAAAAGGTGTGTATTGCTCTCTTTTCACAGTAAAAACACAGAAAACGTAAAACCTTACCTTATGCATAAGAAGAACGGCCAAACATCGCTTAGAAATGATTAACTTACTGTTTTTTTTGCCAGAAGACTTCAAAGGAATGCTAGTTACAGTTTAAGATACCCACTTTAAGGAGTAAAGATGAACTTGGGATTCTACCTTAGGCTGAGTATACAATTTAGAAGTTTATACGTCTGTTTAAGTTTATCAGCCGTTACTTTAATTTAGAATCATTTTTAATGTTTCGCATTTCAGGAAAGAGTATTTAATTTCTAGCGTATGCACTTACAAAAAATTTTGTTGGTGGTGAGGGGGGGACAATTTTGTCAGAAGGCGAAAATTTTAAACTGTGGTGAAACAACAAAACACAAGACATTTAGGGGGGGGGGTGCACGAAACTAAAGGCTTCCTCCTCCTCAACGCAACTTTTCCTGGGATTATCAGTTGAGTGGACTGCTAACTGTTGAGTTATAAGAAATTTCGGTACTTGTGTATTATCCAGTACACAGTCGAGGAGTATAGTTTGGTTAATCCTGATGGAACATACGAAATTATGATGAAAATACAATACTTTAGTAACAAAATTATGGAAAATACAACAAAGAATTATGGTAGGGGGGCCGACACAGAACGCATTACATTAAATACCGTCTCTATATATAATAAAAAATGTCTAAAACGTAGGTTTCAACTGAGCCTAAGCTAATTTTCTTCGAATACTGACAGGTATAAACCAGCTATTGTCTGATCTGCAGATCCAATTTCTCGAGTGTGTACTGGATAATACACAAGTACCGAAAATTCTTATAACATATGTATTCCTACCTACCTACCTGAGTGTTCAAGGATTCTGGAAGGTGGCCTTTAAGCGTGAGGATGTAGCTAGGACCTTACTAGCTCTGGTGGCTCTTGAGTAACGGCAAAAGAGGCTTGGCAAGGGGTTTTTTCGTTAGGAAGGAGGACGATTTCAGGCAACAGCAAGGGCGTAGCTCCAGCATTTTTATTGAGGGGGCAAACAAGTTCCACATCCAGAGAGTCAAAGGGGCATGGGGTATATAATAGCTTTTTTCAATTTACCCCCAAACGACGCCACTGAGCAACAGCAAACAACTAAGGTCTCTTCCTCTAAATTTATTTTAATAGTATTCCTCTCGGTTCTTTGAGCATTCTTATTCTCAAATCAAATTGTCCAAAGGAGCTGAAGTGCTAGTCACGTTCCTTTATCTACCACAGCATAACAGAAATGGCGTTCCTGTGCTATTAGATATGCTTTGAACTTACCTCACTATTATTTATATTTCTTTTGTTTAACAAAGGAAAATCATCTCAGCTTTAAACTTCCTGCACTTCCTTCTTTCCCTATGTCTAGTGGGTATACGTGTACTTTATACCAGCGATTTGATGTCGTTTCACCAGAAAATCCGAGTTGACATGAGAAAAGCAAAAATGAGAAAAAGAGAATTCGCGTCTGCACGAGGGGCTGGTATGGTCAGTGGCTGAAACTTGGCATTGCCATCTTCAAACCATCGTTCAGCCCTCACTGTTCCAAGTTTTAATTAGGACCACGGACCTCCCACTCTTCCACCCTGCGATAACTGCTAAGGCTCTGAACCCGTTCTTGGTACCTAAGTCACTTTTTTTGGCAAAAACTGTACTAAATGTGTATGTTTTGATAACCTCTTTGGGTCGAAATGCATCCCGCGAAAAAATTCTTGTTGTCATGTTTTTTGGTACTCTTCTATTAGCTGGATTCTTTTTATATCTCAAACTCCAGACCCGTTGAAAACCCATTTTTCAAAGGGATGATACAAGACTCCGCTGTACAGAAATACAATATATAGCGTGGTTTTAATTGCGTATACGATATTTAAAGCGTTGTTTTTTTTTGGGGGGGGGGAGAAGTACCTAGGTTAGGTTACGTATTTAATATATGCTACGCTTTGCCCCGCCCCCCCCCTAATGTGCAAATATATAGCCCATATTTGTTTATAAACTATTATACAGTCATCCTATTTTATTTCATTAGCATTAACCAAACTAGCACTATATAAAAGAGTACGTTTAATAGAAGAGTACCTGTATCTTTTTAATGACTTATGAATTTCTCATCCAGCTATATCTTGTTACTAAGTTACACAATCTACTTTGTCATATAAATGAATAAATAACTGAAGACGGGTTTGTCTTTGAACTTTCATGAGCCAAAACAAGAGCAGTTTATTTGTTCAATCGCATTCTTTGGCTATGATTACAAAGCTGTCATTTCAACATTGGTGATTTTTTCATCCAGTCGATTACTATGGGAAGGCGTCATAACATCTAACTGTCAGGAACACTAACGTCAGGATATCGACAAAATCCGTCAGAACCACTAACCGTCATAACATCTAAAATTTTAAAACTTCAGTTTTTTTGGGTTTAGGGGGGGGGGCTACCTAGGTTAGGCTAGGTTACGTATTTAATATTTGCTATGCTTCACCCCCCCCCCCCCCCTGATCTGCAAATATATAGCCGAAATTTGTTTCTGAACTATTATATACTTATTACTATTATATAAACTTATAAATTTTTTGTCGCTGTTATGACGGATAGTGGTTCTAACGGTTAGATGTTATGAGGTTTAGTGCTTGTGACGGTTATTCAAAATGGTAGCACCCCGATTACTATATGTTACCAGATGTCTTGTTTAAAATTTTGCTGCCATAAAAGTGAAAAAGCGTAATTTTTTAGTGAAAATGCGAAAATTGAACGATTTTCCACAAAAAGAAAATCGGCGGAATTCACCGATTTGAAAAATTCAATTCGCAACCCCCTCAAAGCGCCCAAATGGCGTAAATCAATTTCTCAGGTTAGGTTAGCCAAAGATCAAAGAAGCCATGTTTGTTTCTTAATTCCCCTTTCGTAAATCAATACAGTCTCCCCCTCCGATTATGTAAATCAAGTTCTTGGAAATTCACTTCCCCCTCGAGTCCTAGATCAATACTTTATCCCTCTTGATTATGCAAATCACCCCCCAATGTCATAAATCAATAAATCCCCGAGCGATTATGTAAATCACCCCTCGTGGCATTACACGTGACCAAACAACAACAGATCGATTGACCTTGACCCCCATTAGACTCGATCGATAATCCTTGAATAAATTATATAAAAAATTTGTAGGTGGCAGCAGGGGTGAGGGATGGGATCAATTGAGGCCTTTCTACTCTTGTTTTCTACTGGTTGGATGACTTACGGATTTTGTAAATTACAATTACCCGAGAACAGGAATGCGAAAAATTTTGGGCGATTTTAAAATAGTTATGCTTTTCTTAGGTTATTCAATGATAATTATTGTTTTTTTCTTGCCATATACTAAATATAATTTTGTGTAGAAGTCAAATTTATTATACATTTATTTATGAAAACGATAAAACTATTTTGTAATTATATAAAGTTCGAAATTTACACTTTTTTAAAATGAATTTTCACTGTAAAATTTTACTTTGTGTTCTAAAAAAAAGCAATCAGGGCTCCTTCAAGGTGCCCTAATTGCTTTTTTCCAAGCAATTTTCCAAGGTTTTTTTTCTAAGTAAAAACGGGATCTAGGGTTTCTATATTATCCTTTTTCTGAGTATCTTTGATTCTTTCTTCAAGCATTTTGAAATTGATGTTAGTATCCCTTAGAAAAACTGCAGAAAATCCAGCATAAAAGAGTCGGGGAATAATATAAATAATAATAATATTAAATAAGCCATATTAGAGTAATAAATAATGACTATTATTTACAAAAATGATTTGCATTATTTTATTGATAAAATAGCTGCTTTATAAAATTATTCTTGTTAAAGTAATAATAAAACAATTACAATGAAAGGAAAATTAACAGAAAGCCAACTTAATACAATAAACAATAATAATAAAACAGTCTTTTTTCTGGGAGAGATTTGGAGGGTTTTTTTTGTCTAATAGTGTCCAATATTTTTTCTGGGTATAACAAAAATTTTCACTTTTTGCCTTCCAAATATGGGAAGGGGGATATTTGGTATGTTCTCTTGATTCTATATACTCAATTACGCGTGAAGTCAATACTTCCTGGTGTCAGGGCATTTTTAAGGGGGAAGGGCCTGATGCTCCAAATGAAGGGTGTTGAAGACCCATACGCCCAGTTTACCTGATATTCAAGTGTCGGGTAAGCTGCAAGCGATGATTGTACCCTTACAAAGTCAACCGATTTAATTTTGATAGTAGGCCTAATGTCCAAACTGGTATTTCTAATCTTTCAACCCTCCCTTTAAATTTGGATTTAAGAATTGCTTTTACGAATGGTGTCTCCTAAGGGGAACTTTTTGGATCGAAATGGATTATGTAGGCTGCAGTAATATTGATTTACTGCCAACATAATAAAGATTTATCCTTTGTGTACCCCCCTCCCAAATAAAAATAAAAAGATTAGAAGCTTGCCTGAAATGGAATTATTATTATATCCCTGTTTTTCCTTTCGAAACACTTTGGTTTCTATTCCATTTCATTGTCCCACATTTTACCTTTTTCCTTATTCTCTTCATTACTCTAGTCTTTCCCCACTTTATACAATGAAATATTGAATTAAAAATATCTTGTCGCCACTGTTGCCTTGGGCTGTTCTTCAGTTAACGTCTCCTGGCAGGGTCGTTTCTGGAAACCCCCCTATTGTTTGCATATCGCCGACCCACCTTCTTTGTAGGAAATTCGAGAACAACCACCGGTTGGACAAAGGCATTTCTAGACCAGTTTTCTTAAACAAGTTGTATGACAAAGTTCTCATTTGTAATTTTGGATTTAGAAAGATTTTAGAAACTTGGAAAATTTGAATTTAGTGTTAAAATACATTTGGATTGAGAACTATTTTAATCGCTGCTCATTGGTGGTTTTGGATTTAGTGACAGCTTTTGTTTTGTGCGAAAAGCTCGTAAAACTCCAGTTTGAAAACTGTGGGCTATATGTTTTTTTTGTGAAATTTTTAAAAGCAAAACTACAAAAATCCCACAATTAATTCTTGGAAATAGTTGGAACTTTCTTCATATTTTATTTTGATTTCTTAATTCTAATATTATCAAGGAATTTTTTATATTAGACGTAACAAACTGCCAACTTTATTATTAAATAATTAGTTAATTTAAAAGTTAATTTTACATTGAATTTAAACTAATTTTTTTAGCCATTTGCAGTCCGATCTTTTTGTGTTTAAAAAACTAATTTATTGAAGAAAGGAATATAATAAAAGTTCGAAACATGAAGATGGGAGAAGAAATATTTCATAATGGAAGTCCCACCCCTTTCCGATCTCTAGATTTTTCAGGAAGCGGAATTTTAGTTGTACCAGTGGACTTAAATCAGAATCAAAATTCTACGTATCTTAATGTAAGATATTTTTCAGTGTACAATTTTTTTTTTAGATTTTTTCCCCATCCTATTTTATCACCATTCTTATTTTCCTTTCTATCCTCCATGTCTCACTGAAAATTAAAAACCCGCAAATAGCAATCTTGAATTCACATTTAAATTTTTTCTTCTAGTATTTTTCTTCTTTTTTCGCTCTCTCTAATTCTGCTTTCTTTTCCCAGTAATTCCACATTCTTTTTTCTCACCGTATCTGTTAGCGTCCAGTAAATATAATATGATGAATTGTGCTGATTCATAGCGCTTTCAAACATTTTTATTCTATACCTTCCTCCCATTCCTTCTTATTTATTCATTATCCCTATTTTGTCTTCATATCAGTCCACATTGTAATTTAAGCGGAAATCGAAAGTCTAGGAAATAGTCTACTAATCTTAGATAACTTAGCTTTCCATTTGTCTATTACTGCCAGGGGCAAATCTCCAGCATGTTTATTGGGGGGGGGGGGGGCAAGAGGGGTCCATATACGGATAGTCAAAGGGCGTGGGATGTATAATAATCTGTTTCTCCACATCATTGGGGGGGGGGGGAACTGCCCCCTCTTGCCACCCCAAACGACGCCCCTGCTTACTGGTGTTCTTCTTTTTGTTACTGTTTGTAAGTCTTCAATCTTTTGTCATTTTCTACCCCTTGTTTTGTCCACCGTTGTTTTCTGTTTATAATACAATAAGTTAATCATGCAAATGATTAATAATGTGTTGTTGGCAGTTACATTAATTTTCATTTTTTTTTGTACTCTTTATTCGTTTTTGTTATATCCAGGCATTGAAAAAATACCCAACATTATTTCAGACACGAGTTCGCCCTTTTAGGCACTTGTTGGCAAATGGTTATTTATACCCTACCTATAAAATAAAATACGAACAGTCGATTGGTCTAACCCCCCGTTCCTATATCTTACTTGGGTCACAAAAAATATCGCAAAAAAAATTAAAATTAATTAAAGTCGGTTTACTTACTTTTACTTTCAAGGAATGATGAGGATATAGGAAAAAAAAATTTTTCGGATTCAATATACTTATAATTACTGCTAATTGTGCCCTGTACTTCATTTTAATAAATATAATTTTGATAAGATATCTCAAAGATATTTCGAAAATTACGAAATGATTGTAACTGTTCGATTATTTATTTGAAATTTTGTGCCCCTGAAACATCTGTGCCAAGGGCAAGTGCCCCCTCTGTCCCCCCTAAAACAACCTATGGGGTGGGGGAAGTTGCAAATAAGTGTTTAAAAATGTGGGGAAAATACCTATTCCATACCACCCCTCCCATTTCCAGTTGGACCTTGTACGTACAGTAGAATAATATGTTATTCATAATTAACGTTAAATGTTTCAACTAACTTCGTTGTCGTAGGACTTGGTATAATTTCTTTGTGAAATTTAAAACAATTTTTTTCCAACAGTTGACCTTACAACAGTTTTACTTTCAGGGTAATGTACATGCCACAGCCACATTTACGTATGACCCAAATCGTAGAGAGTATATGCGCCGGCCGGATGTGCTTGTGGCATCTGGTCACGTCACCATAGATGGGGAAACACTGGTGATTCCAGCCCAATTACCTTCCCTTGGTATGGACGACGGACAGGTAATATTTTTTATTTATTTATTTATTATTTCACTGATTATCTACAACTGACAACAGCGATAGGGAATGTTCTTACTCTCGCTTCGTCATCATTTCTGCACCAATTCATGGAGCAGGCCACCGAGCGCATTTCGTAAATCGAGAAGGAAGAAGATATGAACACCCCTGCGATAAAAAGTGTCACATATCACGTTTTGAATTATCCCAGCTGAACTTAATGGTTGATTAGATTTGGAACAAATATGGCGCTTTTGGATTGACTTCAACCATCATAAAAAAATCTTCAAGTTTTGTAAAGTATAATCTTCTCAATAATTGATAAAATGCTTCATCGTCAGCTAGAGAGACAAAGTATAATCACCTACGGAACAAGTACTAACAAAAGTCTCCAAAAGTGACCCCGCGTACCTCAGCGCCTCTAGATGCAAAATGTTGTACTACTTAATCGCTCCGAGCCAAAATACTTTGCTCCGGCCAATAATTATGCTAGAGCGTGATTCAGGCGACGAGTGAAGGGGATGAATTGTGTAACTACGGTTTTTAGTTCTTGATTTAATTGCCAGGTTCGCATAGGTATACAAAGGGTCACTTTTTTGTGTGGAGAGGATAGGTTTTGTCAGTACTTGTTTCGTAGGTGATAATACTTTGGCTAGAGAATAGGGGTCATGTTTTTGTCATGGCGTTAAATAATTTGGGTTAAGGATCTTTTTTCAAAAAATCGACAAATATTATCCCCCTTCTCGCAAAAGAAAATTATAGCCATGATTTACGACCCCAGTTCCAGAAGTAATAGCATTTGTCTCCTGTAGAAATTTTGATGTTTGATAAAGTATGACTGACTAAATTTAAAAAGAACCAAAGTTGAAATTAATTTTTCAAAGGTCATTGCCTTATTTTTAAAATTAAACTGAAAATTCGCCAGCCATTCTTTGCTGAACAAAGGATAATTGATATAATCAGATCTCAAAGTGCAATTACGATAGTCGACATGTGAAAAGAATAGTTTTGTCCCATCTTTATTAGGTCCCAAGATGAATTTTATTCAACCTTTAAAGGCTTAGAAAAAACAACATGTTATAAAATCGTTGCATCCAGGTTCAAAAGGTCGTATCTGCATTTCAAAAGAATTTTTATTTCACATTCAACTGTTTGAAAAAAAAACTTTCATCTTATTAAAACATTGAAATTTATTAAAAGTTCTATTGTTTACTTATTTGAAAATAGGTTTTCTTCTCTAAAAATAGGCGAACGATATCAACTTTGTATCATGGCATCATTGCAGGCACAAAAAATAGATGGTGGCACCAACTACTCATGAATTTATCTGGAGGGTGTGACTCATATGGAGGGAGGGGCAAGTCGGAAACTAAAAAACGGGTAAATTAAAGTGAAATTTATAGACCAAGTTCTAAAACATTAGTTTCTGGTCCCTGGATCTGGAAGAATTTTGCTTATTGGTGCCAATAACCATTTAGAACACAAATCCGACAGTGGCGCGAACTTACAAAAATAAAGGGATGAGGGCAAGGTTTTTCTTAGATTTTCTAAAATGGAGTCACGGAAAAGGTACTTTATAGAAGGTAGGGAGAGTGCATTAATTTTGTTTCAATTTTTTTTTTCAATAGAAATGTCCAAAAAAGACGTTCCAAAACTATTGGGTAGTTATCCCCATTGCTTCCGATTGCTACCCCCAAAATCAGGATTCCACTTTTAATTTGGAAATAATATGATTAACAGTTTATCCAAGCTTTGGGTGGAATCTGGTCACATCACTCGATTCATCTTACACTTGAAGTCTAAGGATATCAATAATGGATGTTTCGCCAGAACCACTTGGTTAGTGATAGAGTGGTCAATTTCACATATTTGTAAATCTGGATTAATACTAAATACTGTTTCAGAATTGCCTGAGAAAATTTTGAGATAAAATATTAAAGCGTGGATAATGATTTTATAAAATGCGTTATTTTAAATATATTCTAAGATACATTCGAGCTCCTTTTTGTGTCTTGTCAAATAAAAAAAGTTATTAGATGGGGGGATCTAATAACTATATCTGAGGATGATTTAATCCCCCACAGTCCCCGGGGGAAGGGCTGCAAGTTCTGAGCCTTGCCCCTTGTTTACATATAGTATTTGTTATTGGGAAATATACAGACGTTTTCAGGCGGGATTTTTTCTGAAGGGGGGGGGAGGTACGTGGGATGATTTTTCCAGGGGGAAGAGAATTTTCCATGAAGGAGTGCCGGATTTCCCAGCATTATAAAAAAAACCGTCAGGAATTAAATTTAAAAAAACAAGTTTTTCAACTGAAAGTAAGGAGCAACATTAAAACTTAAAACGAACAGAAATTATTACGTTTATGGGGGGGGGTTCCACCCCTCGTCAGTACCTCGCTCTTTACGCTAAAACAGTTTTAGTACTTTAAAATGAGCTATTTATTCTTATTAAACGGTCTTTGTGATTCAGGGGTCATTCTTAAAGAATTGGAACAAAATTCGAACTTTAGTGTAAAGAGCGAGACAATGACGTGGGGGCGAACCCCCTCATACACGTAATAATTTTTGTCTGTTTTTAGCTTTAATGTTGCTCCTTACTTTCAGTTGAAAAAACTTGTTTTATTTTTTAATCAAACAGTTCATGGTAACGAACTGTAAGTAAGGAGCGATTCGGCTCAATAGTAACTGAAACTCAAAAAAAGGGAATTTTGATACCAATAGATACATCAGAAGAATCAGATTTTTTATGCTGATTTCAAATATATAAGTTTCAAATTTAGTTTTAACCATCACAATTTACGCGCCTGAGAAAATTTGCCTTATTTTCGGAAAAAGGGGGAAACAACCCCTAAAAGTCAGAACTTTAATTAAAGTCACACTATCAGATTCAGCGTAACAGAAAACCCCACTGTGGATGTTTCAAGCTCCTATCTGTAAAAATGTGGAGTTTTGTATTTTTTGCCAGAAGAAAGATCACGGATGCGTGATGTTTTTTTTTTCAGGGGTGATCGTATCGATCCAGTAGTCCTAGAATATCATGAGAGGGCTCATTCTAATGGAAATTAAAAGTTCTAGTGCCACTTAGTGACCAAAAAAATTGGAGGGCAACTTGGCCCGCTCCCACGCTCATTTTTTACCCGAAGTCACCCAATCAAAATTTTGAGAGAGTCATTTTGTTCAGCATAGTCGAAAATCTAATTAATATATCTTTTAGGATGACTTAATCCCCCACAGTTCCCGGGGGAAGGGCTGCAAGTTATAAACTTTGCCCATTGTTTACATATAGTAGTGGTTATTGGGAAGTATACAGGCGTTTCCAGGAGGAATTTTTTCTAGTCGGGGGTCGGAGTAGTGGTTACGGGGGAGGATCTTTCCATGGAGGATAATTCCTTAGGGAAAGGGACATTTCTATGAAGGGGACGCCAGATTTCCCAGCATTATTTAAAAAACGATCAGAAATTAAATAAAAAAACAAGTTTTTTTTCAACTGAAAGTAAGGAGCAACATTAAAACTTAAAATGAACAGAAATTATTACGTACATGAGGAGATTTGCCCCCTAGCCAATACCTCGCTCTTTACTCTAAAGTTTTTTTAGTACTTTCAAAAGATCTATCTATTCTAATTAACTCGCCTTTGTGATTCAGGGGTTTGTGATTCGAACAAAATTTGAACTTTAGCGTAAAGAGCGAGGTATTGACTAGGGATCGAACTACCTAGTATGCGTAATAAAACATACGAATATAGAAATTCGTTACGTAAGCTAATTCGTAAGTTACGTCAGAACAAAATTTCGAGAAAGCCAATTAGCCAAAAAAAGGAAAATTATTATGTGAATTTCGTTTTAATTATTCATGTACGATGAGCCAAAATCAAAGCTGCATTAATTCAAAAATGTTCAGAAATTAACTAAAAAAAACAATTTTTTCAACTGAAAGTAAAGAGCGACATTAAAACTTAAAACGAACAGAAATTATTCCCTATATGAAAGGAGCTGTCGGCTCCTCAACGCCGCGCTCTTTACGCTAAAGTTTGACTCTGTCTCTTAACTTTATTTTTTTAAACAATTAAAAACTTTAGCGTAAAGAGCGAGGCGTTGAGGAGGGGGGCAGTTCTTTTCACATACGGAATAATTTCTGTTTGTTTTAAGTTTTAATGTTGTTCCTTACTTTCAGTTAAAAAAAACTTGTTTTTTTATTAATGTTACGTAAAGCTTTGGCTAAAGAGTTAATGTTGAAAGTTTTGGCTAAAGAGTGAGAAACAGTACATAATCAATAAGATACTGTTCTAATATCTGTACATAGTGGTGGATACAGGGGAGGGGCGAGAAGAATAGCATATATTAAATATGTAACCTAACCTAGGCGTCCCCCCCCCTAAACCCCAAAAAAACAAAAGTTTAAATATAGTTCCCAGAGTGAGAAACCCCTGAATAATTGTTTATACAGCATTAGATAGCGCCAGATTTTTGATTTTTTCGAGTGGATGTCTCGCGTTTTGTACAGATATTAGAACAGTACCATCAATATACTTTAATGAAAGGGGAACTGAAGCCTAACCCCCAAGGTCGTACCCAGGATTTTTTTTTCGGAGGGGGTTTTACTCAAAGATTTTTTCGGGGGGGGGGGGAGGGTACAAAAAAGGTTTTTGACGGGTTAATTCAGGACACCGCTATAGAGTATGGAATGCATAGCTTGGTTTTCATTGCGTAAATGATATTTAAACTGTTGTTTTTTGGGGTTTAGGGGGCGGGGGAATGTACGTAGGCTAGGTTACGTATTTAATATATAAAATGCTTTCCCCCACCCTTCCCCCTAATTTGCAAATATATAGCTGAAATTTGTTTATAAACTATTATATACTCATCCTATTTTATTTTATTTCATTAGCATTAACCAAAATCGACTTTCTAGAAAGGCCCATATAATGGGAAAGTACCAAAAAACATCAAAAATGCGTACGAAATTTATTTATATACATTTTTGATACGTTTTACGAGTAAAAAAACATTTCGAGAGGGGTTCAAACCCCCCTAACCCCTCCCCCTCTGGGTACGGCCTTGCTCCCCCCTCCCCCTCTGGGTACGGCCTTGCTCCCCCCTCCCCCAAGTCCTTCTGGTGAGCCCAGGTCAGATGTACAAATTCAAAAAAGTTCGTGGTATTGAACTACAAGTAAGGAGCGACTCGAAACAATCGTAACCGAAACTTTAAAAAGCAGAATTTTGATAACAATAGATGCATAACGAAACTGGCCTTTTATCTTGATTCTAAATATATGAATTCATCAAGTTTAATGTTACCCATCAAACGCTACGAGCCTGAAAAAGTGTCCGTGTACATCAGAATTTACTTGGGAAGGGGGCATGGGCGCCCATAAGCTGAATTCCAGGGGGGGAACCTCGTCTAATTGGCACTTCTAATGCTATATTTTCAAAATCTCAGAACAAAAACATTAAAAATAAGGCAACATCAATCAGGCAGGGGGGCAGATGCCCCCCCCCCCAGTAGTAATCAATGTTATACTTGGCGTACGGCCATAGGAATCTCCATGCTATTTGCGTACGGCCATAGGACCATGTTATTTGCGTACGGCCCTAGGAATCTCTATGTTATTTGGGGTTATTGACTTACCAAGGCCAACCAGACAGGTTTCTGGTGGGTATTGTCTGGTTTAGTAGGTATAGTCTGGTTTATAATTTAATTATATATCACAGTTTATATAATTATACAGTAAGTTTACCGCAGATGATTTCTGGCTCTTCATTCTCGGTGCGAACAAAAAGCTCCTCCCACTTATTTGTGCACTTATTGTCCACTTATTGGTTGAGCCGGCCAAGTGGTTTTGTCAGTACTTGTTCCGTAATTGATTATTCTTTGTCTACCCGTGAAAAGATCTAATGCCGCTTATGTTTATAGGTTCTCTGGAGCACTCGCACATCGGTCCGGGTTTTTATAATGGGTGAAATAGGGAAAGATCATACTGCTAATTATATAAACTGTGGGTTATATATAGCCCTTTGACAAAACGTGTCACATAGCGTATTTTATGTTACTACGGTTGCAATTTAAAATTTGTTATCCAACACAAGTCGTCAAAGAATATTAAAAATTACGCTCGAGCTATTAGTTCATATTCCTGCATCATGTATGGCTCAAGATATTGTTTATCTTTCCGCAAAAGCTTGACGTTGGGAGGGGCGTAAGAGGGGTCACACTTATACTTTCAATTATACTGATTGAAAATCCTTTTATGGGCCTGGCAGGTACCAAGTTTTCATATCCGCACCTTTTTGCCAAAAAGTTGATGGGGGATGGGTGGTGTGGATGAGCTACGAGTCCAGTTTTTTCCCAATCATATGCAAGCTTCTGCTAAAAGTTTTATGGGAAGATGGTAGGGCGGGGCTGGAAGGGCCTTGAACCCTCTCTTTGCCTTCAATCTCACAGATTGTAAGCCATTGCATGTTTCAGATTTAAACAAGGTGAGACCAACCCACCTCTCTGGCGCAAAATTATCCTTATGGGAATAGTAAGTCAGAATAGCCTGAAACAGGAATAATAACCACAACAGTGAAGTTGACAACCTCGTGAAAATTTCAAATTTTATGAGTAATTTTTGTAAAAAAAAAAAGGAATTGAAATAGAATATCGTATAGGCCTACTTTGATAATTTAATTTAAAAATTATCTCCCTCATCTCAAAGCTGATTCTCTTTCCATGGCAAACCTTCTAATATCATTACCGTACTAAGGAAGAAGCAAAGGGCTACCTTTCATTTCTTTAAGAGAGTTATTTCAATGTAGGATGCATGCATGTTACCATTCCTTTTTCTCAGTCCAAATGCAAAAATAAAAAAACGAGATGGCAAAACTCAAGCGAAATTACACAGCTTGTAACAGCAGATGGCGGCATTTTCGAACCTGTGATAAATTGTACTTTTTTCAATTTAATTGTTTCTTATGTAAGAAGCTATTTTTGTGATGGGACCAGGGATTCACCACACATCTTAAGCACTTTTAGATTTTAGTCTGGCTTACACGCAGCTCCAGCTTTTCGAAGTCTTTCACTTTCATCAATCTGGTCTGTGGTCCACACTTTCTGAAAAGAACGCAGAGGCTAGGCCTTAAACAGATTTCCTACTAAACCAAAATAGTTGGTTTAGAAAAAAACGGAACAAAGCCAAAGTGCTGGTCCCATAATACAGATATTGCTAACAACCATTTGTTAGGATGGTAGAAAGTAGAAACAACTATTTAGTCTGCGTTGTGACACTTAACTAAGAAATAAGAATAATGGCAAGATTTTAGTTAATGTCGGTCCCATTCATAACAAGATTTAGTTCTTCTATATTAAATCCTTTTGTTTAAAGATTTAAATCCTCAATCCTTTTTGTGTAGACAGAGGAGTAGAGGACTCGAATTTCCAATCCAGATAATCCCGAAACATTGAAACCAGTATCAAAGCATCCGGAGTCATACACCATCTGTATCAATTAAAAATAATATACATGTTAGATGGCAGGCAAACTGCCAGTAGAGAAGATTCCGAATAGCAACGCTATTGACATGACCTGAAAATAGTGTGTTTAAACTGATATTCCAAAAGTTTTAAAGTGTGACTCCCTTTTTGCTCTGGATAAATTTAAAATAGAAAAATATGACAAAGAACGTTTAATTAAAAAAATATATATATATTTTTTAAAATTAAGTATTGACTAGTTACGTAAAGCCAGTTAAAACATAATTTCTAAGCACAAAAATTAAAACAAGTGAACTCGGCCCAAACCATTAAGTTTGTTGTTTAAGGCTGCTTAAAAAATTGTGTCAGAGAAATACTTTCTCCAATAATGTTTTTCTCAAAACAGCTGTAATTTCATTTATTTTATTCGCTGTAGAAAGTAAAACCATCAGCGTATTGGTCAGTTTACACTTTGTGTTTGTGTTTGTTATTGGAAAATTTACAATAACTATAAATTTACGAGTAGTTTTCACTTTTAGAAATCACGTTCACCAGATGGTGCATGCCAAACGTGGCACAACTGTGCCAGTCGTGGTAGAACTGTGCCAAGCATTGTAGGAAACAGTACGGCGCACGTGGCGCTTCAAAATGTACACCGAACCCCTTGACAATTTCTATGAGTGCAAATAATAAGAACTCCGTTGTTGTAAAAATACGATGCAAATGAATTGATGAGGAGGAATTAGAAATAATAAGATAGCAAAAATGATTAGTTTTCAAATACATATTAAAACAATCATTAGGGAATATAATCCCCTTTCTAAATCCCTGCCTTCTGAATTGAAATCGGAAACAAATTCCATAATGATTGCGTTCAGGCTTGAATGTCAGATTGGGCCAAAATCGTTCTTATATGCCCCCAGGGCAGAACTTAGAACCCAAACCCTAAGGGCTGATGAGGATTGTCCTCCTCAAAAAAAATAATTTCTTTTTGGAAATCAACTACACTGATCAAAATGGCAATCTCAAAATTTTAGTTGGATGTGTGTGGGGAAATGCTGGGCGTGGAAGGGATGTTAGTTGCCTTCTAATCACTTTCGACTATTAAAAAAGGTCCTAGCCGTTCCAATTTCCAATCGGAAGGAAATATAGGCACTCCATAGGAAGTGCCCTGGTATGGAAAAAGAAAAAAAAAAAAAAATAAACACTGCATTGTGCCAACATTGTTCTTTTCTTTACTTATTGCATTGCCTATGATTTTTGTTCGTTTAAAGCTGGATTTGCATATTCAATTTAAGTTTCACTTGTTTTAAGATTTGTATACTCATTTACATTCGTAACTATTGTTTGTTTGTTTGTTATGATCGTTTATTTCTGTTTGTTTTGGGTTTCATTTATTCTTTAATAGTAATTTCTGGTTGTTTTGAGTTTGAATTATTGTAGGTTTCTATTTTTTCTGATCTTGAGTTTAATTCTGATCTTCAGTTTATTTTTTCTGATCTTAAGTTTAAGTTTTCCTAGGGGCGTACGCAAAATGGTACCTACTACTGTACTTTCACCGTCGATCAGACCAAGTAGAATTCTTATTTTTAGCCACTAGACCCAGGGAAACCTATGTTGTGATTATGTTTAACATCGCATTGTTCCTACAAAATCCCGTGTTTAGTCATTTCCTTCTTGTTAATGATTTGGGCTAATGTGTGTATAACTTTCAAAGTTTGAAGTTCAAACATCTCCTGTTCATCAAATACGTACGAAAAGGAAGTCAAAACAAAAGAAATAGCAACATAAAAAAAAACCTGTAAAGAAGTTAGATACCATGGCTTAACAGTAATTTTAAATCAGCGGTTACATCACTTCAGTTACAATTGATGTAACAAAAGTGAGTTAGTTCACTCTGTCTGGAGCCATTGATCCTTTTGCAGTCACTATCAGTCCTGTCGTGCTGAAAAGCTGTTTAGCTGGGGCACTGGTGGCCGACACAGCCAGAACTTGATGATCGTAAACTGCCACTCGCGGGATATGATACTAGCATTGGACCTTGGGGTCCGAAGAATGCAGCAAATGTGCTTCTTCTTTGAATCAGCTGAAATAAGTTGTTTTTATAAGGGACAACCAACCTGCACCTTTACCATATAACTCCTGCGCCTTACACTACAGGGGGAACTAAACTATACCTTTACCCTCTTTTCCTATCAACACGGAATAACCCTCCAAAATTCTTTTCAGAAAGAAGTGGTCAAGTTATATAGTTTCAAGTCAAAGTTTAAGGCTACTTCAACTTCAGTGTGCTCTTCTCACTGTGCAAAAAAAAAAAAAAATGCAATTCATTTCTATAGATATATTTCTATACAAACTCTAGCTCTTTTCCAGATTAAATAAAAAAAAATTCCCACAAAAAAAGTTTTTCAAAAAAAAGTAAAGAACTACACCAAACAAAAAATGAGCAAAAATAAAATCAAATAATCTACCAAGCGGGAAGCAACCACAAATCAGCATCGATAAATAAATGAAACCAAAAACGAACAGAAATTACAATAAATAACTGAGTCAAACTCAAAACGAGCAGAAATTAACATATGTTGGGCTCAAAATCCCTATGCCTTCTCAGAACAGAATTTGCACTTTACTGAAAAAATATAAATGTTTTTACTTTTATAACTTAACTAAATCAAATAATATTAAGATTCTGATTACTAAATGTCAATATATTTATATTAAACTGACAATGCACATTCATTTGTATTTTTTCCAGTAAAGTGCAAATTATGTTCTGGCCTTGGGAAGGCATAGGGATTTTGAGCCAAACTTATGTTTATTTCTGCTCGTTTTGAGTTTGACTCAGTTATTTATTTTAATTTCTGTTCTTTTTGGGTTTCATTTATTTATCGATGCTGATTTGTGGTAGTTTTAAGCTTGGTGGATTATTTGATTTTAATTTTACTCATATTTTGTTAAATGGAGTTTTTTACGTTTCCTTTAAAAATTTATTTTGTGGAAATAGTTTTCTTAATTAATTTATTGTCGTTTTATATTGACATAATCTTTTCAGTGAAAAGAAAATAATACTTTAAATCTTTTCGATTTTTTAAGAATTTATAGTTTGGCCTACTATTTGTATGTTGAAAAAAAAATTTCAGCAATTTTTAACTGCATAGACCCTTTTAAAAACCTGGACACAAATAGTAGTGTTTAATTTAGTTTCATACCTCCTCTAGTTGACCTGAAATGGAAAAATTGCTACAATTCGCAAAACAAAATCTATTTACTTTCTTTGCTAGCTTGGATAAACTTACACTATTTTGATTTGGTTAAATTTTAAGAGCAGAAGTAGCCCCAAAAGTTTGAACATAATACCCTTAGTCGATCTTGGGATACTACTGAGATGCCCTATTGGGAATTACTATTAACACAGAGCATTTTGATGTAATATTAAGGAAACATTTATTTTTTAAACATAAAGGCAAATGGGAGGGGGGGCGTGGGAGGGGGATTAGTTTACCTCCAATCACTTTTGACTATTAAAAAGGACATTAGCTCTTTCTATTTCCAATCGAACGGGCGCTTTTTGAAGTTCCTACGACAACTCCTTCGATACATAGTGTCCTGGTCTAAACAACAACAACAAAAAAATTATACATTATACCCACATCGTTATTTACTATAAAAATGTCAAGCCTTCCAATCATTTTCAATTGTTAAAACGGGCACTTGGTCTTTCGATTTTCAATCGAATGAGCCCTTTTTGAGTTTCTACGACAACACTTTCTATAAACACCTTATATGCTCCAGGGCGTAAATTATAACTCTTACCCTACGGGCTGTCAGGGTGGTTGTCATCCTCTAAGACCTAATTTCCAGAACTTTCAACTACGTTAAACAAAATGGCTATCTCAAAATTTTGATTGGACGTGTTTAGTGAAGTGGTGAGAGTGGAAGGGATGTTAGTTGACTTCCAATCATTTTTGACTATTAAAAAGGGTGCAAGTCACTCCAATTTACAATTGAATGAGCCCTTTTCGAAGTTTTTACGACAACTTCTTCGATACGAATTGCCCCGTCTAAAGGAAAAAAAATAATAAATAATACATTGTGCCAACATCGTTCTTATATGCCCCCAGAACATAACTTAAAACCTCTACTCTAAGGGTTGTGGGGGAGTAACCTCCTCAAAAACATATTTTCTCTCTGGAAATCAGTTACTCTGAACAAAATGGCTATCTTTGAATTTTGATTTGATGTGTTTGGAGAATTGGTGGGCTTTGAAGGAGTGTTATCTGCCTTCTGATCACTTTCGACTATTAAAAAGGACACTAGCTATTCCAATTTCCAATCGAATGAGCCCTTTTCGAAGTTTTTACGACAACTCCTTCGATACGAATTGCCCTGGTATGAAAAAAAATATATTATGCCAACATTGTTCATTACTTAGGTAGCGCAATCGCGCTACCTATAATATCATCCTGAATCTCCTAATGCTCTTTTACCTACCTCTTTTCATCCGAAAAATCAGAAAGAAAATGAAGAGAATTTTTAAATTGAAGGTAGAATTTTTGTTTCAAGAAAATTTTTTTCTTTTTCTTCCTACGAACCGATATACATGGCGAGCCCAAGATGAGAGTATTTATCTTTAAGAAACAGATTAGCCGGGATGACGGTTGAAGCCCGGAAGTCAATATCGATAAGCAAAAAAGAAAGAAAAAAAACGACGGCGTATTAGCGATACCGCCACCGATAAAATCAGCGGTGGCGTCAGTGCGCAGATGCAAGACCGGCGGCGCACCAGAGTTTTTTTTATGGTGGCGCACCGCTGACCTTTCGGCACGGCTTCGGGGTCTATATCCGACATGGGAAGAGTAAAAATAAAAAAAAGTAAAAACTAAGTAAGGATGACGGCACTAGACCCTTAAGGTCCAAACCGGTGGTGCTGATCTCCGTTTTGTGGCCCTCAGCCAGGAAGTGTAATGGGGGGCTGGGGGCCAACCATCCTGTGCTTTCGCACACATGGGAAGAGAAAATATTCTAAGGAGAAATTTTTGGAGGATAAATCAGATATGAGAAATACTTTTTAAGGTCATGGATAAATGAAAAGCTACGTTCCCGCAGTCGTAAAAGTACTAGTGTTAATTGCCTTGTTTTAAATGGAGAAAATGTTACAGAGCCGACTGAAATTTTAAATACTATTGGAGATTGTTTCAGTAATATTGGTTTAGACTTGCATCGACTATGAATATGCAACTGAACTCCCCTTTTGTTCTAGTTAATGAGCAACATGCAGAAAATTCGTTTCCTTTTTCTGGGATTGTGCCTCATGAGATTGAAAAAATTATTCTGAATCTTGGACGGAGTTTTTCTAAGGACGAATTTGGATTTTCGGCTCAAACCGTAAAGCAAGTAGCGTCAAGCATTTCACCTTTGTTGGCACATGTGTTTAATATATCACTTATTTATGGGGTTTTTCCTGAGCTTAAAAAAAAGAGAATGTATAGCATTAACTAAAGCTGGGAATTCAACTGACCCTTCAGATTATAGAGGCATTTCTCTACCTTCGATTTTCGGCAAAATTTTGGAAAAACTTGCAAATGGTCAATTGATAAAATATTTATTTGATAGCAAGATTTTACACACGTCTCAATAACGTTTTATAAAATGAAAGTCAACTGAACTGGCAATTCCTGTGCTTTTACTAAATATTAATGATTCACTAGATGAAGATCAACACGCAATGGCGATTTTTGACGCTGTCGCCAAGGCGTTTGACACCGTAAATGATTCGTTGCTTCTTTCTAAACTTAAGTCTTATGGGATTTAACACATGCTTTTCAATCTTTTGCATCTTACCTTTCTGCGAGACAACTAGAATGGGTTGATTAATCTCGAGATCTCTGTTCTAAAATTTTCCGATTAATTACGGAATGCCTCAGGGCTCTGTCCTTTGGTCTGTTCTATTTCTTCTTTTTATAAATGATTTGCCAGAAGTTTTGCCACTTTGTAAAATTATAATGTTTGCTAATGATGCAGTAATTTTTGTTTCTCACAGGGACCTATCATTTCTTTTCCAGAACCTTGAAGATGCGTTACTAGCTTTATCTGATTGGTAGTCAAGGAATTTACAAGCTCTTAATGAAAAAAATGCCAATATATGTTATTTTCGTGAACTGTATCAGTAGTGTCAGATAATTCATCTCTTTTCTTGAATAGTTTTGAATTAAAGCGGGTAGATCAGTTTAAATATCTTGGGATTACTTTAATTAGTTACTAGATATTACGAAAAGTACCTTAAAAGAATTTATATATATATATATATATATATATATATATATATATATATATATATATATATATATATATATATATATATATATATATATATATATATATATATATATATATATATATATATATATGTATATATATATATATATATATATATATATATATATATATATATATATATATATATATATATATATATATATATATATATATATATATATATATATATATATATATATATATATATATATATATATATATATATATATATATATATATATATATTTATATATATATATATATATATATATATATATATATATATATATATATATATATATATATATATATATATATATATATATATATATATATATTATATGTATTGCTAAACAGGGATCATCCGATTGCCAATAAACTTTAGCTACATGATGAGAGCACTATTGCAAAGGTTTTAGGATTACATCCCCCCACCCCACAGGTCCACTTTTATAATTTTTATGTTTACTGAAATTAGAAACTCCTGAACACATAA
This sequence comes from Artemia sp. Qi Xiang Cuo, assembly GCF_049724085.1. Taxonomy (NCBI): domain Eukaryota; kingdom Metazoa; phylum Arthropoda; class Branchiopoda; order Anostraca; family Artemiidae; genus Artemia; species Artemia sp. Qi Xiang Cuo. The sequence continues at coordinate 17,326,414 of NC_142805.1, forward strand.
ACGCCACAGTTCCTTGCGTCCAAATGTCAAATTATTCGCATTTTCAGGATATTATTCATCCAACAACACCCAACGGGTAGGTTAATAAACCTAACCTTCTAAATCCAAAAATAAGATCGTTTTGCATGTAAGGAGAACTTTCCTCGGAGGAAATATTGGTGGCAATTTTCCTCGCAAGTGAGGTTTCGGCGAAACTTAAAAGGAAATTTAAAGCAGGAGGGGGAAATTTTCCAAATGGAATAGGAGTTTTTCCATTTTCTTCTACGAAGAAGCTGGCTTCCCTGTTAAACTGTTCGGTTTACGCACGAGTGCACAAAAAAAAAAAAGAAAAACAAAATTACAGATAACGAAACATTGAATTTTTGAAGCTAGTAGCACCTTCGACTCTCTTTGTACCTTGGTTAAAGTGACTTTGCATGAAGCAGCTCAAAATCTTACACAAGGACTAACTAGAATTTAACTCTAGTAACGTGTTACTACTCATGTAAGTTCGTGATATTTTTTTTTTATGTTCTGGTTTGTTTTCGTTCTTTACTTTACTTTTTAAACCATCTAGTGTTCAGACCTGATCCTACACTAGCTGTTGGTTTTCTGGAATCTACTATTACAAACTTCTAACGGGTCACTGCAGCCTCAAGCCACTGCCGGGCTACATGGCTCCGAACAAGCCTTCTCAATCCAAATCGCTTGAAGCTCGACTCCTTACCTACTTCAATTAATTTCTAACATTCCATAATTTTTTTCTAAAAAGGATTTTCCCAATTCATTACGTTTGACGTAAAATAAATGGCTAAAAAGTACAATTTTCGGATATCTGTCAGTGTCGGTTCATAAAACATGACCCAGCCATTACGACCTTCCATGCAATTTAGCCTTAGAAAGTGTTATCGAACTACATTTTCCACATATGGGGTCAGTCATATGAGTGTCTAGAATAAGCATGGGCACTGTTCTGTTTTTCTGAAGAAACAGGAAAAAAATGAACAGGGCTTGAATGAAACAGAAACAGAACAGGTCAACAAAAAAACAGAAGACCTGTCTCTGTTTCTGTTCTGTTTTTTGATAAAAACAGAAAACAGCTGTTTTCGTTCAAAAAACAGCTGTTTAAACATGCTGTTGAAAATAAAATAATTTTCGTCGTCAAATTGCGCAGTCAGCTAAAAGTTATTAGTGTTTAAGCAGAGCCCATAGTTGTTTTGGTGGGAGACGGTCTCCCCCTCCAGACCATGCTTTCCCCGTCTCCCATCCTGATATTTGGAAGCCATCTGAAACAATGTATGAACGAAAAAAAATTCACGGGAAAATGATACTTCTTACCCCCAAGTCAAACATTTTCGGTGCCTCGCAGCTTAAAACATCTTTTTAAGATTAATTATTTCCTATCCAATCTGTGGGAGAGACAAATCAAAAGGAAAATTCATGGTTTAAGGGTACTTTGTATATTTTTACGGCACTTTGCGCTGGAAAATAATGTTCTAGGCCCTCCACCGAATTCATTCTTTAGTAAATATGTAAAATGAAATTTCTCAAATTCTGAATCTCAAAGAAACTTAGACCCTTTGCTACACAATACTTCCTTTAAGCATTCTCTTCTCTTAATGGGTTTTCAAAGGGATGCAATATATAAACATTTTCACTTTTTGATAAGTTGTTTCGAAAATTTATTTGGCTTTGCGGCAGAAAATACTTTCTCCAACCCATACACTTGCTTTATTATACAAAGTGTTACTACTTCAAACTTTCATTTTAAGAATACGAGTGGGCATGCTTTTGATTATTTAGGCACGTTTTCATGGTCCATTCCCAGAGCAAAAGGGGTAGTGACAACCTCGACTATCAATGTTTGAGCAAGTGTAACGTGTTTTCGGATCGGATAGCCTGTGTTGCAACCTCATTTTTTGACAAACTCCCAGCTCCCCACCCTTTTTCTCCATTACTTTGATCACCCTCTTCTTTAGACACTGCATCAGTTTATTCGGATTCTTCAGCAAGCGTATCTTCATTTCCAGAGTTTTTAGAACAAAGAACAGAAAGACCGTCTGAATCATTTTCAACAGTTGGATCGACATCTTCGACTTTATCAAAGGATTCCAAGCAATCTTCTTCAGGGGTGTCATTGGCTATGCTTCGAGTGGACAAAAATCCAAGAACACGTGCAACAGATGAATGTAAATAATTTCTGAGACCACACTGGCTAATCATGATAAACAAAAAATCGCGAAGAAAGGAAACGAGGACAATTAACAGCCAGTGAAAAAATTGAAAAATTATGCAAATATTTCGGTCAAGACCTCCGCTTGACCGTCCTCAGTGCAGAATAAAACTGATAAAAATATAAAAACCAAACCTTAAAATAAAAACACCAAACTAAAATTGGACGACCCTTTCCTAGTAACGGTGAAAGGGTAACTTTTTATATGTAATTCATAGAAATCTCTACTCTGGAAAATTTTCAGATAAAAGACCGTGTCTGGGGTAGGCTTGTCGATGATTTTATTTTTCTGTAGGAGCATGGAGGAGGGAGTCACTTAACTCCTTCTTAACTCACCTGAACACTTTTGACTCTAACCTACAGTTCACTATAGAACTAGAACATAACCACAAACTTCCTTTCCTAGATGTTTTAATTTTCAATAAGTCTCCTGGCCTTGAATTTTCTATTTATAGAAAGCCTACGCATAACGATAGGTATTTGCATTTTTCCTCCAACCACTCTCCCTGCATAAAAAGAGGAGTTGTTATTTGTTTGGTTGACCGAGTAATAAGAATATGCTCAGAGCCTCACATAGACTCAGAATTGAACTATATTAAGGACATTTTATTTTTCAATTGCTACCCTATAAAATTACTTGAGACCATTATATACAGAAGACGAAAAAAGGCAGAGGGGAGGGCATCAGGTCCACAAGCCCAAACAGATACCGTCCCGGTGGTGGATGATAAGAAACTTTTCACTGTTCTACCCTACATTCCTAAATTTAGTGACAAATTGAAAAGAATCCTTAAAAAACATAAACTTAGCGTCGCTTTTAAAAATTCAAATATTACACAGAACTTTTTTAACAACGGCAAAGATAAAACCAGCCCCATTCTGGGCAGTGGTGTTTATAGAATTCCTTGTTCTTGTGGCTGTTTTTATGTTGGTAGAACCCAACAGCAACTGGGGGAGAGGGTATCTGAGCATAAGTCCTCAATCGACAAGGCAATGAGGTTACGCCAAAGGCCTGAGGTTTTTGATTCCGCCTTGGCGCAACATGTGTACGAGAATCCACACCATTTCATTTTGTTTGACGAGGTCTCTATCGTTGCCCCCGTTAAAGGTCTCACTCAAGTTTTCAGGGAGGCAGTGGAAATAAAAAAGAACATTCACCAAAAGGTAGCTCTCAATAGAGACACTGGAGAAATTTTTCTAAGTCCCATTTATGACAAAATTATTAATTCTGATCGTTTTTACATACATCCACAAAGTTATATTGTGCAATCGAATAGAGTCTCCGATAACAATCAAACTGGAAAGCGATCAGCCTTTAAAAGTGCTTTACGCAAAATGAAATTCTGAAATGCCATTTAGACTTGTGTTTTTTATTCAGTTACCCTTTCACCGTTACTAGGAAAGGGTCGTCCAATTTTAGTTTGGTGTTTTTATTTTAAGGTTCGGTTTTTATATTTTTATCAGTTTTATTCTGCACTGAGGACGGTCAAGCGGAGGTCTTGACCGAAATATTTGCATAATTTTTCAATTTTTTCACTGGCTGTTTATTGTCCTCGTTTCCTTTCTTCGCGATTTTTTGTTTAACAGATGAATGAAGACAATGTTAAAAACATGAAGTTCAGGAAAGGGCTTATATCCTACAGGCTTCGGTGACATTGTTCCCAGAATCAGTCACAACGTGGAACATCTTGTCTGTCATTGAAAACTTCCTGATTGCTACTTGGATTGCTGAAAAGATGTTAGTTGTTGTATGAGAATGCTTATGCCTCTTGAAATGTGAAAGATAGTGGTGCAACCTGTGCTAATTGTTCATTTTCCTGGGTTAATAGGCAGTGATACCTATAAAGCCAGATCCTTTTGCAGATCAGCAGTGAAACGCCAAGCTAGTCTGAGTGGCAGATCTTAAAGCAGCCCTCTGAACTTCTTTTTTTCTGACAAGAAAGCTTATGTGACGATGGACGGTTCCCCCAAATGGTTCTTTCGAGCCCCCTGTTGTCGTTTTTTAAATAAGCTGTTTCATATCTGGCTTATCAAACTTTGACAGTGGCAATTTTTCCTTAAACAGGGTTTTGCAGCAGAGCATCCGCATACCAACTTGTTTTAATCGATTGGAAATAAAAAAACCATCGTATCTCTGCTCTTCTTATTCCAGATTTCACTAATCCATTGCACTATGTGTCACTTGCCTTACAGATCACTTCCCATGTAATGTAGGATACAGAGGCCTTACCAATTAGTGATTTGTTTGAATCTTGCTTCGCCTAGACAGTGTCTATGAAGCTTTGCTGCTCAATTGACTGAATAATATACACTATAAAATAAGTTGTTTTAGTGGAACAAAACTGCTCCTTTACTGTTCTCCCATATACACACCTACCTACTCTCATCTGACTCTTAAGCCCCAATTTTGCCTAGCTTAAACAATCTAGCAGCACATTTGATTTGGTAGACACACTGAGTTCCATCATTTTACTTACTTCTACTTTATATTAATGCTCCAATTCCAAAAACTGTATGAGGCGTAACCACGCTTCTTCAAAATTTCAAATTACTATGTAAAACACTATTACTATGTAAAACACTATTTTGTAAGTTTGAAATCTCTTAATATCTCATTCTCGAATCAATAAAGTAAAATCAAGAACAAAAGAAAAACAGTTAGAACAGAAACAGGACAAAATAGCTATTATAAAAACAGAAACAGAACAGAACAGGTAAATAAAAAACAGGTCATCTGTTTTTGTTCTGTTTCTGTTTTTTTGTAAGAAAAGAACAGAAACAGGTACTTTAAAAACAGAACAGAAACAGAAAACAGAAACAGTACCCATGCTTAGTCTAGAACGATTCTTAGGAAGTTCAAACTAACCTGAATTGAAACATGATGCCTGTTGCCGAGCGCTTAAACCGAGCGCTAAGCTAACTATTAGTAGCTTGGATCCACTGCTTCTTCAACTAACAACTTAATTGAACACCAAGTCATCTAAAAATACTCTGCATTCAATTCTAACTTAAATGAGGCTGGAAATTTGACTTAAATTTGCATTATATTAAAAATAGTATACAATAAAAGAATCAGTTGTACGTTGTAAGAATCAGTTGTAAGAATCTTTCACGCCAACCTGAAAATAAAACAAAACGTGAAATAGAATGTAATCACTCTCTAATACAGAAAAGGCAGTAAACACAATAGAATAAAGAAGATAAGAATAAAATATAGAATATAATATAAGAATAGAATATTAGAATAAAATATAAAATATAGAGTAAAATATAATATAATCACTCCCTCATACAGTAGAGGGAGTAAACACAAAAACAGCAAAGTTAGACCCTAAGTTTGAATGCAGTAAGTAATTAAGCTGAAATATAAAAGATGATGCTCTCAACTACTAATTATCAAATTTGATTAATTATTATTTATTTACTACTAGAACTTGGACAATTAACCTTAACTTCACTTTACTGAAAAAAAATTAATTTTATTTTTTCACTTTACTGAAAAAATATAATTTTTTTTTACTCTTATAACTTTAATAAATCAAATAATATTAACATTTTGGTTACTAAATATCAGTAACCAAATAATATTAAACTGACAATGTACATTCGTTTGTATTTTTTCAGTAAAGTGCAAATTTAGTTCTGGCCTTGGGAAGGCATAGGGGTTTCGCACCCAACTTATGTTAATTTCTGCTCGTTTTGAGTTTGTCTTGGTTAGTTATTGTAACGTCTGTTCGTTTTGGGTTTCATTTATTTGTCGATGCTGATTTGTGGTAGTTTCACACTTGGTAGATTATTTGATTTTATTTTTCCTAATTTTTTGTTTAATACAGTTTTTTACTTTTCTTTGAAAAACTTATTTTGTGGAAATTTTTTAATTAATTTTTGTTCGTTTTCTATTGACATAGTCTTTTAAGGGAAAAAGAAAATAATACTTTAAATCTTTTCTTTTTTAAAGTCTTTATAGTTTGGCTTGCTATTTGTATGCTGGAGAAAAACTTTCAGCAATTTTTGACAACATACACCCTTTTAAAAATCTGGACACAAACAGTATTGTTTAATTTAGTTTCATACCTCCTCTAGTTGACCTTAAAATGAAAACTTGACACTATTCGCAAAAAAATCTGTTTAATTTCTTTGATAGCTAGGATACACTTTTGCTATTTTGATTCGGTTAAATTTTAAGAGCAGAAAAGGGAGGGTTGGTGAGGGAGGGGGGGAGTGGAATGGGGATTAGTTGCCCTAAAAGCACTTTCGACTATTAAAAATGGCATCAGCCCTTTTTTATTTTCAATCGAATGAGCCCTTTTCAAAGCTCCCACGACAATTCCTTCGATACGAAGTGCCCTGGTCTATAAACAACAGCAAAAAATAATACATTATACCCGCATCAATCTTTACTATAAAAATGTCAAGCCTTCCAATCACTTTCAACTTTTAAACAGGGCACTAAACCTTTCGATTTCCACTTGAATGAGCCCTTTTGGAAACGACAACGCTTTCTATAAACACCTTTAATGACCCCAGGGCATATATTACAAGCCTTACCCTAAGATCTGTTAGGGTAGTTGTCATCCTCTAAGACCGAATTTCCAGAACTTTCAACTACGTTAAACAACATGGCTACCCCAAAATTTTGATTGGATGTGTTTAGGGAAATGTTGGGCGTGAAAAGGGCGGTAGTCCCTCTCTAATCACTTTCAACTATTAAAAATGGCCCTAGCCCTTTCAATTTCCAATCTAATGAGTCCTTTTGAAGTTTCTACGACAAAACTTTCAATAAAAATCTTATATACCTCCAGGGCATAACTTACAACCCTTCCCCTGAGTGCTGGGGGGCTAGTGTCATTCTTAAAGACCTGATTTCCAGTTAATTACTCTCCATTCACTTTTGACTATTGAAAAGGGCAATTTCAATTTCCAATCAAATGAGCCCTTTTTGATATTTCTATAAAATTTTCTATATAAACTTTATATGCCCCAAGGAAATAACTTACAACCCTTGTACAGAGGGGGCTATCATCCTAAAAGACCTAATTTCGAGAACTTTCCAACTACGTTGAAAAACATGGATATCTCAAAATTTTGATTGGATGTGTTTGGGAAAATGGTGGACGTGAGAGGGGCTTTAGTGGGTCACCAATCACTTTCAACTATTAAAAAAGGCACTAGCCCTTTCAATTTCCAATTGAATGTGCCCCTTTGAAGTTGTACACTTTCAATAAAAACTTATATGCCCCCAGGGTATAACTTACAACCCTGGCCCTGAGGGCTGTGGGGAGGGATGGGGTTTTCATTCATAAAGACCTAATTTACAAAGCTTTAAACTACGTTGAATAAAATCGTTATCTAAAATATTTATTGAATGTGTTTGGAGAAAAGATGGGCGTAAGAGGGGGGTAAGTTGCCTTCAAATAACTTTCGACTATTAAAAAGGGGACTTGCCCTTTGAATTTCCAATCGAATGGGCCCTTTTTCAAGTTTCTACGACAAATATTTCAATAGAAACCTCATTTGCCTCCAGGATATAACTTGTAACTCTTGCCCTGAAGACTGTGGGGGGAGTGTCCTCTTCAACGGCATAATTTCCTGAACTTTGAACAGCGTGGAACAAAATGTCTATTTCAAAATCTTTATTGGATGTGTTTGGGGAAATGGTGGGCATAGAAGGGGTTTCAGTTGCTTTCCTATCAACCCACCTATGAAAAAGGGCAAAAGCCACTCCAATTTCCAATTGAATGAGCGCTTTTCGAAGTTTCTACGACAACTTCGATACGAAGTGTCCTGCTCTAAAGGAAAAAATTAATAAATAATACATTGTGCCAACATCGGTCTTATATGCCCCCAGGGCATAACTTGAAACCCTTGCCCTGAGGTTAGTGGGGGACTGTTCTCCTCTTTACTTAGTCCCTGTTTCTTGTCTTGTTCTCGACTGTCCCCGTACTTTACTTAGGCAGCGCGAACCTGCTGCCTATGAATCCAATTGAATGAGCCCTTTTGAAGTTTCTACGACTACACTTTCAATAAAAACTTTATATGCCCCAGGGCATAACTTACAACCCTTGCACTGACGGCTCTGAGGGAGTTATCATCCTATAAGACCTAATTTCTAGAACTTTCAACTACGTTGAACAAAAGTGATATCTTAAAATTTTAATTTGATGTGTTTGGGAAAATGGTGGGCGTGAGAGGGGCGTTAGTCGTTATCCCATCACTTTCAATTATTAAAAAAGCCACTAGAGCTTTCAATTTCGAATTGAATGAGCCTTTTTGAAGTTTCTAAGACAACGCTTCCAATAAAAATTTTATATGACCCAGGGCATAATTTATAACACCGTTATTGCACAATAAAATGGGCAATAAGTGAGTAATACCATTAAGATAAAATAAAATACACAATAATCCTGGCCAAAACAGTGTAAGACCTGCATTTCTCATCGTTTACACCCTAGCAGAATATTTAACATAAACACAGTTTTGAACCACATCAAAATCCTGAGCCATAATTATTTATAGCAAATTAAACCAAATAATCGTAAATTAAGTGTTCACAGATGGGACTTCTGAGCGATTAGAACTAACATCCAACTTTCTGTGTCTTTATACGAGGGGGACGGGGGTCGCACGGACCCTCTTTTCAGAAAAAAAGAAACAATTTGACACTGTTTTTTGCGATTTACATATAAATTTAAAAAGAGTCCTGTTTCAGAATTTTTTCCTCTTTTGGGACTCTAAACATAAAATAGAGATTCGAGAACCCCGTGCTCCACTACACATACCATTTGCACCTGCATATACCTACTTGTATCCCTACATATACCTACAACCCCTAAATATACCATTTACACCAGTAACCTTTTAAACTGAAATCAAACAATCTATTACAGGAAAGAGCTCTAGTTAAGGAAAGGCTCTAGGATAAAAAATAATGAGTAAATCAGTTTATAAAATTCTATTAATATTAAAAGAAGTTTGAGCACGGTCTTTAAAAAAGAATTTAAAAAAGAATCATTTTTTTTAGTTCATTATTTTTTACATGAACCGAAACTACAAAAATAAAATCGACTATACACATATCACACTTCTTCCATACTGGTTCAAAAAGTAAAAAAAAAAAATCACTGTATATTAACTCTTGTTATACCTACGGATGACGAAATACATAACGAAATATAAAAAACGCTCGTGGGCAAGCTGATGAATTCACTCGTTCCAAATAAAGTTAAAATTTTCGACACTCATGGTGTTCCATTTTCAATTAGTAAAAGTTCTATTAAAAATAGAGCAAATAAAATGGAGCAAAAGGGACATTTTATTACCACAGCCAATCGGACCGAATCGTACCTACTCTAATAACTAGTGCTGTCCTAGTTTTGCTCCGGGTAGAATAAAGGATAACGGAAAAAAGCATATACAGCCCCTGGATGAGTTACCAGGTAGAATAGAAATAAAACCAGAACTAGTAGTAAAGTGATAGTCAGTAACAAGTAAATATAATATAATAAAAATTACCTAATCTTAATCGAAAACTGCCTGTTTGATCACCTGCACGATATTCGATCCAACTAAAACCCCACAGCACTGCGCCACCCGGGTGAAGAGATTACTTTCTGTCTAGAATACAACATAAAGTTTGAGAAAATAGAAAAACTACTTTCAACTCTAGATAGCCAGATTCAGTCATTATAACTTCGGGTGTCTACTATTGAGGAAAACGCAGAATGATTACGAACAAGATGATTACACCTTGTTAAAGGTGTTCAGATTAAGCATGAGCACTGTTCTGTTTTTCTGAAGAAACAGAAAAAATAAACAGAGCTTGAATGAAACAGAACAGAAAACAGCTGTTTTCGTTCAAAAAACATTTGTTTAAACAGCTGTTTTTCAAACACCTAAAGTTTAAAGAAGAAAAAATTGTAAATGATAAGTTTTGGTTTATTAGCAGTACTATTGCAGCATTTTTTAAGCATAAAATACAAACTCAAATTAGAATTTTGTACAGTTTGATGGCTCTTCCCTTGAGTCTAATAGATATTTTGATTATTTGCATTGATAGTGATATGGAGAGTTCTAAGCGAGTTCTGATGAAATTTTTCTTGTCTTATAATAAAAAGAAATCATTTTGTTTCGTCATTAAGTCAGCATTGACTTATATTAGACTTATATTTAAATATGGTTGTAACAGATACCAGAATAATAACAATTAATCTGACGATATTCAAATCTGGGATTGCTATAAGCACTTGGCCTATGACTATCTGTCACATTGGCAATCTGATTGAGTGGGGACTACGTATATTTCGCTAGTTTCATATCTGTTTTTTAGGTATTATGAGTAAAAGGGATCTTAGCCGCTTCTCATGAAATTTTGTTCATATTTCATTTGCAGTCTTAATTAAGCAAACTTAATGAGACGACCGTCGTTTACTCGGCTAATAATTTATAATCAGCTACTTGTATGTGTGCGTGTTTATTTACTCAAGATGGTAATTATTGTAGAAAAAAGAGGAGTTGGGGGAAGGGGGTGCCCTCCACTAATATTCTGAATAAATAATAGATGAAGTAAATAATCAAAATTGTATTTTTTTTTCATGTATCGTATTTAAAAATATGTTTTATGGTATTCTATACAGGGATACAGGCTATTTGGCTCTAGATCCTTCTTATGTACCATACAGAAATATCTCGTTTATTAAAACTATAATTGAACAAAACATATCCTTTAAATACAAACAATATTGTTAATAGATGATTTCTTAAACCAAATTGGCCTGACATCACATAATGAAAGAAAAACGAACAAAAATGGGGCTTTTATAGGCCAAATGAAAAAACTAATAATCATAATAGGCTAAATAATCAAACACGTGAACAACCCCTTAGGTCTCAAAGGGTGTCTGCAAGAAATGCATTAATTAAAATCCGAAATCAAATGACGTAGTTCTCCAACTTATTTAATTGCTGCTTCGTTTTGTTGTTTGAAAAGTGATTTTACAGATTTTACAGAAAAGTCCAATAAACCTTTGAATACAAGAAAAATCACTACTTATATTTGAATCCAATTATTAGTCAAGTTATCGTATATTGTTGTATACATCCTGATACATTCCTGCTTGGGTCAGAAAATGCGTGTTGCCTCAGTAATCCGTCTGGTAACCCTTGTATTCGTCTATTGTAATAGGTAACTGCCCCTGGTAAGGTGTGCCTGTGTGAAACTACATTGTATATTGATGCCTCAGGCTTGTAGGTTTCTTTGTCCCCGTCCTTTTCCCTGCTCTGGTCGATATTGCCTTACTACTACCGCGTTCGAATTCCGATCCGAACACTTTTTTTTAAAATTGTATTTATTAGGCTACTCCTTGTGGGCCCTCAAAATGCCATTAGATCTGAAATGGAGCCCCCTGACTTCACGTGACACACCCTCGCACCTATACAATGCGGTTAGCTGTTTCTACTAGAGCCCTGTTTTTAGGCAAGATTCCAGCCCTGGCAAGATTCTGAGCAGAGCCCTGTTACGTCACGACATCCCTAACAAGATTCCGAGCAGAGCCCTATCCCTTTTCCTGTGAGAGCCCTCTGATGTCAAAATACCCCTGGCGAAATTCCCAGCCCTGGTTAGATTGCAGTGAAAGTCCCTGGAAATATTTCCCATGGGTGACCTCTGAGGTCATGATATTCCTTTCAAGATTTCTAGGCCAGACCTATCACTTTTCCTAGGACAGTCCTCTGACTTCACAACACCCTGTCAAAATTTCTACGACAGTCCTGACAAGAGTCCCATGAGAGCCCTGTTTCTAGGCAGGATTTCTAGGACAGCCCTCTGACATCGCAACCCGTCTATAGAATTTGATTTTAGAATTGAATTCTGACCGGAGCCCTCTAACGTCACAACATCCGTGGGAGGTATTCTAGAACAGCCCTATCCTTTTACCTAGAACAGCCCTCTAGGTCACAACACCCCTGTTAAAATTTTTATGACAGTCCTGGCAAGATTTCCGTGAGAGCCCTGTTTCTAGGCAAGATCTCTAGCACAGCTCTCTGACGTCAAAACACCCTTTAAAAATTTCTATGACACCCCAGGCAAGATTCCCACCATGGTAAGATTTGACGTTCCCGGGTAAAAGTCCTTGGTGTTTTAATTACTTGGAATGTGGTCGGTATAATACACATGTAGTAATAACAGGGATATAATTAGGGGATTTCGGAAAGTCAGATGAGTGAAGTTCCTCGCCCCTTACACCTGTACAATACGGTCAGCTGTTTCTACCAGAGCCCTCTGACGTCACGAGAGCCATAGGAAAAATAGTATCGGATTTCAACCAGAGCCTTCTAAAGTCACAAGATCCCTTGAAAGATTTCGAGCAGAACTCTATCCCTTTTCCATAGGCTTTCAAACAGTTAGATATCCGGAATACAAGCAGTCAGACAGCAGATTAATATAGGAAATTAGCAATAGATGTTGGTTATGTATTGTTGATGATGTTTGTTTTTGTTTGATGGTTGTGTTTCTCGTTTGTTGTTGGTTATGTTTTTTGGACGTGGTTATTAGTTATGACTGTTGGTTATATTTGATGTTTGTTGGTTATGTTTGATGGTTATGTGGCTTCTTGTCTGTTGGATGTATTTGTTGGTTACGCTTGTTGTTCGTTGTGTTTGATGTTTGTTCGTTATGTGGTCTGATGTTTGTTGTTTGATGGTTCTTGGTTATGTTTGATGGTTGTAGTTGGAAGTTTGATGGTTATTTGGTTTGATGTTTAATGGTTATGTTTTGTTTGATGCTTGTTGTTATTGTTTGCTGTTTGTTGGTTATGTTGGTTATATTTGTTGGGTATGAGCATTTATATAATAGTTTGATGGTTTTTTTGCTGGTTATGGGGCTTGATGTTTGTTGGTTATGCTTCTTGTTTGTTCTTTAAGTTGATTATGTTTGCTGATTATGCTTTTTGAAGGTTATGTTTGATGGTTATGTTGTTTGATGTTTGTTGGTTATGCTTGTTGTTTGTTAGTAATGTTGATCATAGTCAGAGCGCCAAATTCTGTATATCAGTTATTTGGATTAGTACCTAGGTCGGAAGCTACAAAAGTCTCAAGGGTAGAACCCAGGGTAGACAACCATGATGAAAACGAATATTGTAGGGCGGATGTTCGCCGTTGTGGTGTTTCTGAAATATAGGCCAAAAACACCAAATTTGGCCTACAGTGGGGTTCGACGATTCTAAATTTTCTTTTAAAAATTTTTTCGTAAAACAGCTAAAAAATCGAAATTTCTCAAGATAAACAATTTTTTTATAATAAAAAAGAAAACCCGTTCATTTTAGAACACATTAAGCTAAGAATAAGTTTAAATTATTGTGTCTGAGGGTTCAAAAACTTTTTTAGCGAGCTTATCCGATAATAGGAATTTTACTTAGTAAACTGCTACCTAGCAGGAAGTTTTTTTTCATTATTTGACACCAGGTAGAATTAATCATTCCTGGACAGAAAGAAAGTCACTGGCCCTGAAGTGATGATGTAATACTGGTAAAGTAAAGGCTAATACCAGCTAATTAGTGTTATTTAGACAGATAAACAGTTTGTTAGAACTCTGATCGGTTTGTCAGAACTAGTGGCTCAAGACATCAACTAGGGCGTAGTTCTTAGGTTCTTGGGTGTCAGTCCCGGATAGCAAGTGATCTTGGCATCACGACGATTCAGAAAGTTCGCTTACGTTTCTCTACGCCTCATTTTGGTCAAGTCATTTAGGACATTTCGTCAAGGTGGTGCGTCACACAAACTCTTTGGTAATAAAGATAACTTTACCTAAGATAACCATGAAAATTGGTCAATGTGACAGACGGTGATTATTAGAGTGTTCACAATCATGTTCGACATTGCAAAACTGATGTGTCAACTATATTTTATTAGTCCCTTTTCGTCCCTTCTTGGCTAGAGTCCTCTTCAGGCTCATTCTATGTCAATGCAATACTGTGGTAAGAAATCATACAATCAGATATTTAAGGCAGCATCTTCAATTCATTTTACAGCTCGAGCCTGGAGAGGACCCTTCCAAAGAAGCGCCAGAATACAGCTGTAGTAAAATGTAGCTGACGCATCAGTTTTGGAGAGCAATGATTCATGGTTCACATAGTTTTATCTTTTATCCATTCTTTTATTTTACAGAGTCTGTGAAATTGCTAGAGAACATTTTACAAAATATGTAGTGGCTGCAATTTGAGCTGACACTAAGTGAAAACATTTTGATTATTATTCAACTACAGCAAGGGTGTGATTTTCCAGGATGTGACAGTAGATTCCCTCTGCAGGTAGAAGAATGTTGCCATTTTTTCTGTCATTCGGTGGTTTTTGAACAGGAAGTCCATGTTTTAAATATAATAAATATTTAATAATATAATAAATATTACCTCCTCTCTTTCCGCCCATCCTTTGTATTTCCTGGCAACTTGTTTTTTAGTCTCGGTGCTGGTACCTTTAATCACAAACACATAAGCTGCAACCGCGATGAACAAAGCTAAAATAATAAAAAAAAATTAATTCGATTACATAAGTGAATATGATAAGAACCCCGATTTGGAATTATTCGGGCTCAGGAAAAGAGAAAAATAAACTACTGACTTTTCAAAAATATCAGTATCTCAATGTTTTTCCCTGAGAGTCGGCTCAGGGAAAAAGGTGGGCGAGAGATGGGGTTTAGCTGCCCTCCAATTACTTCAGACTTTTAAAAATGGCACTAGCCCTTTGAATTTCCAATCAAAAGAGCCTTTTTGGAAGTTTCAAAGACAACACTTTCAATAAAAACCTTGTATGCCCCCTGGGCGTAACTTAAAACTCTTTCCCAGAGGGCTGTGGGGGAGTGTCCTCCTCAAACACCTAATTCCTATCTAGAAATCAACTACGCTGAACAAAATAGCTATCTCAAAATTTTGATTGGATGTGTTTCGGGAAATAATGGGCGTGGAAGGGGCGGTAGTTGCCTTCCGATCGACTATTAAAAAGGGCACAAGCCACACCAATTTCCAACTGAATGAGCCCTTTTCGAAGTTTCTACGACAACTTTTTCGATACAAAGTGCCCTGGTCTAAAGGAAAAAAATAATACATAATACATTGTGCCAACATCGTTTTCATATGCCCCAAGGGCATAACTTAGAGCCCTTGTCCTGAGGGGTGATGGACAGTGTCCTCCTAAAAAAATAATTTATATTTAGAAATCAACTACGCTGAACAAAATGGCTATCTAAAAATTTTGATTGGATGTGCTTGGGGAAACGGTGGGCGTGGAAGGGGTGTTAGTTGCCTTCCGATCACTTTTGAATTAAAAAGGGCACAAGCCACTCCAATTTCCAAATGAATGAGGCCTTTTTCGAAGTTTCTACGACAACTTTTTCGATATAAAGTGCCTTGGTCTAAAGACAAAAAAAATTATAAATAATACATTGGGCCAAAATCTTTCTTATTTGCCCCCAGGGCAGAACTTAGTACCCTTGCCCTGAGTGCTGATGAGGAGTGTCCTCCTCAAAAACATAATCTCTATCTGGAAATCAACTACACTGAACAAAATGGCAATCTCAAAATTTTAATTGGATGTGTGTGGGGAAATGCTGGGCGTGGAAGGGATGTTATTTGCCTTCTAATAACTTTCGACTATTAAAAAGGTACTAGCCGTTTCAGTTTCCAATCTAATGAGTACTTTTCCAAGTTACTACAACTGCTTCGATAGGAAGTGCCCTGGTATGAAAAAAAAAAAAAAAAAATAAAAAAATAATGCATAGTGCCAACATTGCTCTTTACTTAGGCAGCACGATTGCATTGCCTATGATTTTTGTTCGTTTAAAGCTGGATTTGCATATTCAATTTAAGTTTCACTCGTTTTAAGATTTGTTTACTCATTTACATTCGTAACTATTGTTTGTTTGTTTGTTATGATTGTTTATTTCTGTTCGTTTTGGGTTTCATTTATTCTTTAATAGTAATTTCAAGTTGTTTTGAGTTTGAATTATTGTAGGTTTCTATTTTTTCTGATCTTAAGTTTAATATGGCCTTTACTTTTCTTTAGATAACTTCTTTTTCGGAATTTTTTTTTAAAATTAATTCCCTGAAACTCATCTAAATGCCCTTCGTATTTTGGGAAGTAGAAGTTAAACATGCATCCCTTTTCTCAATAACATATACTATATGTAAATAATTAACAAATCACCTAGCTTGTCCGGACGCATCGGGGGGAGGGAACATCCCAAATGGCATAATTACTGAACCCTTCAACAATGCTGAAAAAATTAATGTCTCAAAAATTCGTTTGGATATTTGTTTTAGAATATGATGAGCTTGACTCTTAAAAATTACTTTGACTCTTAGAAAGGGCGTACAACTTCCAATTTCAAACCAAATGAGACGCATTAGTAGAATGCTAATATGGAATTCTGACGGATGTATAGCAATTTCAATGCTATTTGCTCGGAGGTATAGCAATTTCTATATTATTCAATAGAAGCTTGACACCTTTTCAAAGAGATTTACGCAATTTACCAGGTTTCTAGTTCATGATATATATATGTCTTTTTAAGGATAAACCTGTATTATAAAACCAGCGTGTCTTGTTTAGTTGCCAATATATGTCAATTATTTTTGTTGTTGTCACTATTCCAGTTTTTTCTAAACCAGTATTTGCATGTGGTTACTCCACTTATGGTAACTTGATTAGTAGATTTGGAGATAACTTAATTTACTTAGACAATGAACGATATTAATTAATGTTTTGAATAATAGGAATGTGAATGATTCTAATTAGTGATTGGATTGTATCAGCGGAGAAAAAAAGGATTAAACTGATTAACAGTTAAGGTAACCCCAAAGGAGCTGTTAACTGAGGTAATTTGTTATAAATTTGAAAAATACCTAACGACGAATCGGAAATGGTTGATTAACATTTGCAAAAAAAAGGGTAATAGGATTTGCGAATTGGAGGAGATGGGGTGGTTATGCACTGTATAATACACAAGTAACGTTTGAAAAGTATTGTCATACAGGGGTTCAGTTAAAGAGGTCTCACTTGCACGAGGGTTCAGATACATGGGGGTTCACTTGCTTGGGGTTCAGTTACACGGGGATTCAGTTACAATGGAACCAACACAAAAACAATGGGGGCACACACAAAAGCCAAATTAGCCCAGTGGCCTATGAGAAATCATGGGTTGCATGGAGGGTTGAGGTGCACGATGGTTCAGTTACAGGGGGGACAGTTGCACGGGGGTTTAGTTAAATTGGGTTGAGTTGCACTAGGGTTCAGTAGCACGAGAGTTCAGTAGCACGGGGGTTCAGTTGTACAGGGTTTCGGTTATTCAAGGGTTCAGTTACATGGAGGGTATAGTGACATTTTAAAAGATGATTTTAGAAGAAGATTTGAAGGTGAAACTCTGTGGTCGTTATAATACACAAGTTCCATTTGATCAGTGTTGTGAGGTCTCCTACCACAACCCCAAAGGGTTCCGGTGCCCCCACCCCAACCCCCAAGGAAGCACCCGGTCCTCAAAGGGTCTCCGGGCTCCCAAAGGGCCCCCGGCGCCCCAAAGGCTCCTGAGCCCCCATCATAATACTTTTTAAGGCTTTATTATATCTTTTCAGAACAAATTATTATTTTAGGGAATTGTTTCGGTGAAACACTTAGAGACAATTTAAAAGATTATTTAAAAGATGATTTTAGAAGCAGATTTGAGCGTGAAACTCTGTAGTCGTTATAATACACAAGTTCCATTTGAACAGTGTTGTGAGGTCCCCTACCTCCACCATAAAAGGCTCCAATCCCTCACCCCCACCCCCCAAGGCAGCCCCAACCCCAAAGGGTTCCGATCCCCCTACCCCATTCCTGAAGGAAGCCACCGGTCCTCAAAGATCCCCCAAGCTCCCAAAGGACAACCCATCCCTCATGGGCCCCCTCAGACCCTCAAAGGTCCTCCCCGGGCTCCCGTCTTTCGTAGATGAATGTTGTCTGAAACTTATGTTTTAGGGTGTATGGGTTGCTATTTTTGACTTTTCGGAGTTGGATTTCTTAGTCTTTCATAGGTATGTGTTGTCTGAAACCTATGATTTGGGATGGGTGGTTTGCTTTGACTTTTCTGAGCTGGATTTCTTACCCTTTCATAGGTGTGTATTGTCAGAAAATTATGATTTGGGATGTGTAGTTTGCTAGTTGGACTTTTCAGAGCTAGATTTCTTAGTCTTTCGTTGGTGTGTGTTGTCTGAAATCTATGATTTGAGATGTGTGGTTTTCTATTTTTTTACTTTTCTGAGCTGGATTTCTTAGCCTTTCGTAGGTATGTATGATATTTTCTTGATAAAACATAGCAGTTACTACATCAGATGGTTTTGTAGTGCAGTGAGTTGTTACTAGTAGTAGTATTTTTGTGTTTTTGCAAGCCATTCATACTATACATTAATTGCATTCAGATTTTTTCTTGATCAAAACTAGCAGTGACTACATCTTATTTTTTTTTAGTGCAATGAGTTGTTACTATTAGTAGGATTTTATTTTTTTTTGCAAGCCATTCATACTATACCTAAAATGCATTCAGATATTTTCTTGATAAAACATAGCGGTGACAACATCAGATGGTTTTTTTTTTACTTTTCGGAGTTGGATTTTTTAGTCTTTCATAGGTATATGTTATCTGAAACTTAAGATTTGGGATGGGTGGTTTGCTATTTTTTACTTTTCTGTGCTGGATTTCTTACCCTTTCATTGGTGGGTGTTGTCAGAAAATTATGATTTGGGATGTGTAGTTTACTAGTTGGACTTTTCAGAGCTAGATTTCTTAGTCTTTCGTTAGTGTGTGTTGTCTGAAATCTATGATTTGGGATGTGTGGGTTTCTATTTTTTTACTTTTCTGAGCTGGATTTCTTAGCCTTTCATAGGTGAGTATGATATTTTCTTGATAAAACATAGCAGTGACTACATCAGATGGTTTTGTAGTGCAGTGAGTTGTTACTAGTAGTAGTATTTTCGTGTTTTTGCAAGCCATTCATACTATACCTTAAATGCATTTAGATATTTTCTTGATCAAATATAGCCGTGACTACATCAGATGGTTTTGTAGTGCAGTGAGTTGTTACTAGTAGTAGTATTTTCGTGTTTTTTGACATGGTGGTGATCACATCAGATGGTTTTGTTGTGAAGTGAGTTGTTACTCGTAGTAGTATTTTCGTGTTTTTTACAAGTCATTCATACTATGCCTTAAATGCATTCAGATATTTTCTTGATAAAACATAGCCGTGGCTACATCAGATGGTTTTGTAGTGCAGTGAGTTGTTACTAGTAGTAGTATTTTCGTGTTTTTTGCAAGCCATTCATACTATACCTTGAATGCATTCAGATATTTTTTTGATAAAACATAGCCGTGACTACATCAGATGGTTTTGTAGTGCAGTGAGTTGTTACTAGTAGTAGTATTTTCGTGTTTTTTGCAAGCCATTCATACTATACCTTAAATGCATTCAGATATTTTCTTGATAAAACATAGCCGTGACTACATCAGATGGTTTTTTTTTGACTTTTCGGAGTTGGATTTCTTAGTCTTTCATAGGTATGTGTTATCTGAAACCTATGATTTGGGATGGGTGGTTTGATATTTTTGACTTTTCTGTGCTGGATTTCTTACCCTTTCATAGGTGGGTGTTGTCAGAAAATTATGATTTGGGATGTGTAGTTTACTAGTTGGACTTTTCAGAGCTAGATTTCTTAGTCTTTCGTTCGTGTGTGTTGTCTGAAATCTATGATTTGGGATGTGTGGGTTGCTATTTTTTTACTTTTCTGAGCTGGATTTCTTAGCCTTTCATAGGTGTGTATGATATTTTCTTGATAAAACATAGCAGTGACTACATCAGATGGTTTTGTAGTGCAGTGAGTTGTTTCTAGTATTAGTATTTTCGTGTTTTTGCAAGACATTCATGCTATACCTTAATTGAAGTTAGATATATCCTTGATCAAACATAGCTCTGACTATATCAGATGGTTTTGCGGTGCAGTGAGTTGTTACTAGTAGTAGTATTTTCGTGTTTTTTGACATAGTCGTGATTCAGTAGTGTTCTGTCGTGGTTTACCTTGTCACAGATACATTCTCTTGATCTTTCAAAGTTCACTTTGGTTTTATTTCATTGAAATGCAAGAGTTGGAATATTTGAGTGGTGTTTTGTTGTGGTTTACCTTGTCACAGTTACATTCTCTTGATCTTTCAAAGTTCACTTTGGCTTTATTTCATTGAAATGCAAGAGTTGGAATATTTCAGTAGTGTTCTGTCGTGGTTTACCGTGTCACAGAATGATTTACCATGTAACAGTTACATTCTCTTGATTCTTCAAAGTTCATTTTGAATTTCTTTCATTGAAATGCAAGAGTTGGAATATTTTCGTAGTGTTTTGTTGTGGTTTACCTTGTCACAGTTACATTCTCTTAATTTTTCAAAGTTCATTTTGAATTTCTATCATTGAAATGCAAGAGCTGGAATATTTCAGTAGTGTTTTGTCGTCGTTTACCTTGTCACCGTTACATTCTCTTAATTTTTCAAAGTTCATTTTGAATTTCTTTCTTGGAAATGTAAGAGTTGGAATATTTCAGTAGTGTGCTGTCGTGGTTTACCTTGTCACACTTACATTCTCTTGATCTTTCAAAGTTCACTTTGGTTTTATTTCATTGAAATGCAAGAGTTGGAATATTTTACTAGTGTTATATCGTGGTTTACCCTGCCATAGATACATTCTCTTGATTTTTAAAGGTTCATTTCGAATTTATTTCATTGAAGTGCAAGAGTTGGAATATTTCAGTAGTGTTTTGTTGTGCTTTACTACATTCTCTTGATCTTTCAAAGTTCACTTTGGTTATATTTCATTGAAATGCAAGAGTTGGAATATAAGTAAGTAAGTAACAAATTCTTTCTTGAAGTCACCTCTTGGATACACAATACAGAAAATTCATTAACTTTTTTTCTCTTTATCACAAACAATTTTCACTTAGCTACACGATGTAGAAATTTAATTCAAGAAATTATGAAAAAATTCTCAGTAAGTAACAATTTCTTTCTTGAAGTCAACTCTTGGATACACAATACGGAAATTTCATTCAAGAAATTATGAAAATATTTGTAAGTAAGTAACAAACTCTTTATTGATTTCACCACTTGGATATAGAGTACAGATACTTCATTCAAGAAATTATGAAAATATTTTTAAGTAAGTAACAAACTCCTTATTGATTTCACCTCTTGGATATACAGTACAGATACTTAATTAAATAAAATATTAAAAAATCGCGAGTAAGTAACTTTTTTTCTATTTATCACAAACAATTTTCACTTAGCTACACGATGTAGAAATTTAATTCAAGAAATTATGAAAAAATTCTCAGTAAGTAACAATTTCTTTCTTGAAGTCAACCCTTGAATTCACCTGTTGGATAAACAAATAGACATTTCGTTCAAGAAATTATGACAAAATTCTAAGTAAGTAACAAACTCTTTATTGTTTTCACGAGTTAGATATACGATGTAGAAATTAAATTCAAGAAATTATGAAAAAAATTCTCTGTCTAAGTAGCAAATTCTTTCTTGAATCCACCAGTTGGATACACAAAAAGACACTTCATTCATGGAATTGCGAAAAAATTCTAAGAAAGTAACAAACTTTATTGTTTTTACGAGTTAGATATACGATTTAGAAATTAAATTCAAGAAATTATGAAAAAATTCTCAGTAAGTAACCATTTCTTTCTTGAAGTCAGCTCTTGGATACACAATACGGAAATTTGATTCAAGAAATTATGAAAATATTTGTAAGTAAGTAACAAACTCTTTATTAATTTCACCGCTTGGATATACAGTACAGATACTTCATTCAAGAAATTATGAAAAAATCGCGTGCGTAATTAAAAAATTACGTGCGCACACGTAACCTCGTCTAAATTACCCTTAAAAAATGAAATAAAGCTATGTCGACTTTGCATGTCTCTTTCACTATGTATGCGCCGTCGTGGTGTGTAACCAATCACCAATCAAGTTATTGTATATTGAGCAACCTCCGCTGTCTCTGATTGATACCTAAAAATGAGTGTTGTCTAAAAAACCAGTCTGGTTGAAAACGTGGAGTTTTCGTACTGCTAACTTTTTGCAATGTATAGGAACCAGTGGGGAATCTCCGCTCGTTTGGAAAGGCGCCAAGGAAATGTATGCAAATAGACTGTAGTTTCAAAACGTGTTTAATCACGTTTCTTGAATGAAGTATCTGTACTTTATATTCAAGAGGTGAAATCAATAAAGAGCTTGTTACTTACTTACAAATATTTTTATAATTTCCTGAATGAAATTTCCGTATTGTGTTTCCAAGAGTTGACTTCAAGAAAGAAATTGTTACTTACTGAGAATTTTTTCATAATTTCTTGAATTAAATTTCTACATCGTGTAGCTAAGTGAAAATTGTTTGTGATAAAGAGAAAAAAGTTACTTACTTGCGATTTTTTCATAATCTCTCGAATGAAGTATCTGTACTGAATATTCAAGAGGTGAAATCAATAAAGAGCTTGTTACTTACTTACAAATATTTTCATAATTTCTTGAATGAAATTTCCGTATTGTGTATCCAAGAGTTGACTTCAAGAAAGAAATTGTTACTTACTGAGAATTTTTTCATAATTTCTTGAATTTAATTTCTACATCGTATATCTAACTCGTAAAAACAATAAAGAGTTTGTTACTTTCTGAGAATTTTCTCGTAATTTCCTGAATGAAGTGTCTTTTTGTTTATTCAACAGGTGAATTCAAGAAAGAATTTGCTACTTAGACTGAGAATTTTTTTCATAATTTCTAGAATTAAATTTCTACATCGTATATCTAACTCGTAAAAACAATAAAGAGTTTGTTACTTACTTAGAATTTTGTCATAATTTCTTGAACAAAATGTCTATTTGTTTATCCAACAGGTGAATTCAAGGGTTGGTTTCAAGAAAGAAATGGTTACTTACAGATAATTTTTCATAATTTATTGAATTAAATTTCTACATCGTTTAGCTAAACGAAAATTGTTTGTGATATATAGAAAAAAGTTACTTACTTGCAATTTTTTCATAATTTATTGAATGAAGTATCTGTACTGTATATCTAAGAGGTGAAATCAATAAGGAGTTTGTTACTTACTTAAAAATATTTTCATAGTTCCTTGAATGAAGTATCTGTACTCTATCCAAGAGGTGAAATCAATAAAGAGTTTGTTACTTTCTTACAAATATTTTCATAATTTCTTGAATGAAATACCCGTAATGTGTATCCAAGAGTTGACTTCAAGAAAGAAATTGTTACTTACTGAGAATTTTTAATAATTTATTGAAATTAATTTATAAATCGTTTATCTAACTCGTGAAAACAATAAAAAGTTTGTTACTTACTTAGCAATTTGTCATAATTTCTTGAATGAAATGTCTTTTTGTTTATGCAACAGGTGAATTCAAGAAAGAATTTGCTACTTAGTTACAATTTTTTCATAATTTCTTTAATGAAATTTCCGTATTGTGTATCCAAGAGTTGACTTCAAGAAATAAATTTTTACTTACTTAAAATTTTTTTCATAATTTCTTGAATTAAATTTCTACATCGTGTAGCTAAGTGAAAATTGTTTGTGATAAAGAGAAAAAAAGTTGATGAATTTTCTGTATTGTGTATCCAAGAGGTGACTTCAAGAAAGAATTTTTTACTTACTTACTTATGTTCCAACTCTTGCATTTCAATGAAATAAAACCAAAGTGAACTTTGAAAGATCAAGAGAATGTAGTAAAGCACAACAAAACACTACTGAAATATTCCAACTCTTGCATTTCAATGAAAGAAATTCAAAATGAACTTTGAAAAATCAAGAGAATGTATCTGTGGCAGGGTAAACCACGATAGAACACTAGTAAAATATTCCAACTCTTGCATTTCAATGAAATAAAGCCAAAGTGAACTTTAAAAGATCAAGAGAATGTAAGTGTGACAAGGTAAACCACGACAGAACACTACTGAAATATTCCAACTCTTGCATTTCAATGAAAGAAATTCAAAAAGAACTTTGAAAAATCAAGAAAAATGTAACTGACAAGGTAAACCATAACAAAACACTACTGAAATATTCCAACTCTTGCATTTCAATGAAAGAATTTCAAAATGAACTTTGAAAAATCATGAAAATGTAACTGTGACAAGGTAAACCACGACAAAACACTACTGAAATATTCCAACTCTTGCATTTCAATGAAAGAAATTCAAAATGAACTTTGAAAAATCAAGAGAATGTAACAGTGACGAGGTAAACCACGACAAAACACTACTGAAATATTCCACCTCTTGCATTTCAATGATAGAAATTCAAAATGAACTTTGAAAAATTAAGAGAATGTAACTGTGACAAGGTAAACCGCAACAAAACACTACTGAAATATTCCAACTCTTGCATTTAAATGAAAGAAATTCAAAATGAACTTTGAAGAATCAAGAGAATGTAACTGTTACATGGTAAATCATTCTGTGACACGGTAAACCACGACAGAACACTACTGAAATATTCCAACTCTTGCATTTCAATTAAAAAAACAAAAATGAACTTTGAAAGAATAAGATAATCACAATCTGGCAGAGTAAAGCCCGACGAAATATGAATTAAATATTCCAACTCTTGTATTTCGATGAAATAATTTCGAAATGAGATTTGAAAGATCAAGAGAATATAACCGCTACAATGCAAGCCGTGATAAAAAACTAACGAAACACGACTGTCAAAAAACACGAAAATACTACTACTAGTAACAACTCACTGCACTACAAAACCATCTGATGTAGTCACGGCTATGTTTGATCAAGAAAATATCTAAATGCATTTAAGGTATAGTATGAATGGCTTGCAAAAACACGAAAATACTACTACTAGTAACAACTCACTGCACTACAAAACCATCTGATGTAGTCACTGCTATGTTTTATCAAGAAAATATCATACTCACCTATGAAAGGCTAAGAAATCCAGCTCAGAAAAGTAAAAAAATAGCAACCCACACATCCCAAATCATAGATTTCAGACAACACACACCAACGAAAGACTAAGAAATCTAGCTCTGAAAAGTCCAACTAGCAAACTACACATCCCAATTCATAATTTTCTGACAACGCCCATCTATGAAAGGGTAAGAAATCCAGCACAGAAAAGTAAAAAATAGCAAACCACCCATCCCAAATCATAGGTTTCAGACAACACATACCTATGAAAGACTAAGAAATCCAACTCCGAAAAGTAAAAAAAAAAAACATCTGATGTAGTCACGGCTATGTTTTATCAAGAAAATATCTGAATGATTTTAAGCTATAGTATGAATGGCTTGCAAAAACACGAAAATACTACTACTAGTAACAACTCACTGCACTACAAAACCATCTGATGTAGTCACGGCTATGTTTGACCAAGAAAATATCTTAATACATTTAATGTATAGTATGAATTACTTGCAAAAAACACAAAAATACTACTACTAGTAACAACTCACTGCACTACAAAACCATCTGATGTAGTCACTGCTATGTTTTATCAAGAAAATATCATACACACCTATGAAAGGCTAAGAAAACTAGCTCAGAAAAGTAAAAAATAGCAACCCACACATCTCAAATCATAGATTTCAGACAACACACACCAACGAAAGACTAACAAATCTAGCTCTGAAAAGTCCAACTAGCAAACTACACATCACAAATCATAATTTTCTGACAATAAACACCTATGAAAGGGTAAGAAATCCAGCTCAGAAAAGTCAAAAATAGCAAACCACCCATCCCAAATCATAGGTTTCAGACAACACATACCTATGAAAGACTAAGAAATCCAACTCCGAAAAGTCAAAAAAAGCAACTCATACACCCTAAAACATAAATTTCAGAAAACAGTTATCTACAAAAGACAGAAGCCAGGGGAGAACCATTTAGGGTCTGAGGTGGCCCTTGAGGACTGGGTTGTCCTTTGGGAGCTTGGGGGATCTTTGAGGACCGGTGGCTTCCTTCAGGAATGGGGTAGGGGGATCGGAACCCTTTGGGGTTGGGGCTTCCTTCGGGGTTGGGGTGGGGGGATCGGAGCCTTTTGGGGTTGAGGTAGGGGACCTCACAACACTGTTCAAATGGAACTTGTGTATTATAACGACCACAGAGTTTCAAACTCAAATCCGCTTCTAAAATCATCTTTTAAATCATCTTTTAAATTGCTTCTAAGTGTTTCACCGAAACAATTCCCTAAAATAATAATTTGTTCTGAAAAGATATAATAAAGCCTTAAAAAGTATTATGATGGGGGCTCCGGAGCCTTTGGGGCGCCGGGGGCCCTTGGGGAGCCTGGAGAACCTTTGAGGACCGGGGGCTTCCTTCGGGGTTGGGGTGGGGGGATCGGAACCCTTTGGGGTTGTGGTAGGAGACCTCACAACACTGATCAAATGGAACTTGTGTATTATAACGACCACAGAGTTTCACCTTCAAATCCTCTTCTAAAATCATCTTTTAAATCATCTTTTAAAATGTCACTATACCCTCCATGTAACTGAACCCTTGTATAACCGAAACCCTATACAACTGACCCCCCGTGCTACTGAACTCTCGTGCTACTGAACCCTCGTGCAACTCAACCCAATTTAACTAAACCCCCGTGTAACTGTACACCCTTCAACTGAACCATTATGCAACTCAACCCTCCATGCAACCCATGATTTCTCATAGGCCACTGGGCTAATTTGGCTTTTGTGTGTGCCCCCATTGTTTTTGTGTTGGTTCCATTGTAACTTAATCCCCGTGTAACTGAACCCCAAGCAAGTGAACCCCCATGTATCTGAACCCTCGTGCAAGTGAGACCTCTTTAACTGAACCCCTGTATGACAATACTTTTCAAACGTTACTTGTGTATTATACAGTGCATAACCACCCCATCTCTTCCAATTCGCAAAACCTATTACCCCTGTTTTTTGAAAATGTTAATCAACCATTTCCGATTCGTCGTTAGGTATTTTTCAAATTTATAACAAATTACCTCAGTTAACAGCTCCTTTGGGGTTACCTTAACTGTTAATCAGTTTAATCCTTTTTTTCTCCGCTGATACAATCCAATCACTAATTAGAATCATTCACATTCCTATTATTCAAAACATTAATTAATATCGTTCATTGTCGTAAGTAAATTAAGTTATCTCCAAACCTACTAATCAAGTTACCGTATGTGGAGTAACCACATGCAAATACTGGTTTAGCAAAAACTGGAATAGTGACAACAAAAAAAAATAATTGACATATATTGGCAACTAAACAAGACACGCTGGTTTTATAATACAGGTTTATCCTTAAAAAGACATATATATATCATGAACTAGAAACCTGGTAAATTGCGTAAATCTCTTTGAAAAGGTGTCAAGCTTCTATTGAATAATATAGAAATTGCTATACCTCCGAGCAAATAGCATTGAAATTGCTATACCTCCGTCAGAATTCCATATTAGCATTCTACTCACATTCAAAATTTATACGACCAACCATTCCATAAAAAAGCCTTGTATACCCAAGGACATAGCTTAAAGCCCTTGCCCCAGGGCTCTGGGTGGTTGTGTCAAACCTGGAGCCATTATTATATGTTCTTTAGACTATTTGAAACAAAATAACCATCGCACAATTTCAATCACTCCCGTTTTGTAAATAGAGGGATAGTTGGGGGGGCGAGGGGTTAGTTGATCTTCATTATTTTTGACTCTTTAAAGGCAACTAGAACTTCCAATTTCAACCAAATGAGCCACCTCTAAAGTTTACACAACTATTCCTTGCATAAAAATCTTAGATGCCCCAGGGACATAACTTAAAACCCTCGCCCCAGGCTCTGGTGGTTTGTATCAGCCCCAAAAACCTCGTTATATGATCTTTGGACTATTTTGAATAAATTTACTGTCTCAAAATATATACTGGATGCATCTCGGGAAAACGCGAAGTGTGTGTGTGAGGGAGGGGAGCTAGCTGCGCTCTGGTCACTTTAACTCTTAAAAACAGCATTAAAACTTCTGATTACAAATCCAATGAGTCCCTTCCAAAGCACATACAACCACCCTTTTTACAAAAAACGTATATGCCCCAAGGGCAAAACTTAAAACCCTTGCCCTAAAAGCTAAGGGGGGGGGGGGAGTCTTTCTCCTAGACACAATTTCCGGATCCTTGAATTACGATGAAAAAATTTCTATTTCCAAATTTGATTGGAGGTTTTGGGGGAATGATGGGCTTGCTTTGGGGGGAGGGAGGGGCTGGTTGCTCTCAAATCGCTTTTGACTCTTAAAACGGCACTATAACTTCTAATTTCAAATGAACCTCATCTGAAGTTTATACGACCGCCCATTCCATAAAACCCTACATTCTCCTAAGGCACAACTTACAACCCTATCCCCAGTGCGCTGGGGAGTTGCTTCAACCCTAAAAGCATTACTATTAAAATCTCTATATCACAATTTCCATCAGATGCGTTTGGTGAAAAGAGGAGTTGTCTGGCTAGTTCCCTTCCTTCACTCTGACTCTTAAAAGGGAAATAGAACTTTCAATTTTCAACCAAATGAGCCTCCTTTGAAGTTAAACAACCACTCCTTCGTTAAAAACCTTAAATGTCCCCGGCGCATGACATATAACCCTCTCTCTCAGACTCAGGTTGTTTGTATCGACCCCAAAAGCCTTGTTATATGATCTTTGGAATATTTTGAATAAAATGACTGAAAATTTCTATTGGATGAAAATCGGGAAAACACAACGTGCATGTGTGTGTGTAGCTGTCCATTGATCACTTTGACTCTTAAAAATGGCATTACAAATTCTGATTACCAAAGATATTCTGTATACAAAATATAACATAGCCTATAAAATATAACCAAAATATTTGCTAAATATTTATTAGAATATAACTACAATGAAATTTTTCACTGAGCCGAAGCTAACTGTATCCGTGTACAAACAGCAATAAACTGGTTATTGTCTGATCTTATAGATCTAAATTATCGAGTGTGTACTGGATAACAGATGAGTACCTCCAAATCCTTTCCCCCCCCCCCCCTTGTTTCCAAGGATCGACACCCCTGCATTATGACATGGCGAGGAATATGACCGCAAGTTCGAAATGATAAATCCTTAACAAATCCAGAAGGCTTGCATATATCTAAATGAAACAGTTCATCCATAGAAAATGCAACAAAGCAAGACACTATTTTGTCGGGGAAATCCCGAAAGTGCAAGCACACTGCTGCTAATTTCTCATAAACAGGTTACGCCGGCTTTGTTATCAAAACATCTGCGCTCTGGATTTTGTTTACTTTCCAACATGAATTCAATACTTGGCTGTGTCTTACTGTAAAAATATCGTTTTATACATTTTGGATAGAAGTCAGGCGATGTGAAATGATAAAACTTTTTTTTAGGTGAGTTTCTATTTTGTTTGTCTAAGCATTGACAGGGGAATAAACCCAATTTTGATTCATAGAGAATCAGTAAGAAGCTAGGGTTAGGGTACCGTAGATTTGCGCCTCTCCAGACTGAAAAACTAGGCTATAAAGTGGGAGGGGGGAGTGACCGAGGCAGTGGCTCGGAGGGGGGGGTGGTTTGGCTGGGGATTTGGCCATTTTTATCCAATTTTTCCTATTGGTTCGCCTTTTTTTTTTTACTATTGTTGATAGTTGGGTGGGGCGTACTCAAAAGAAAATAAAAAAAAAAATGGTAAATATATACCAAATCATATTATTGAGTTAGGGTAAAATTCTACTTTAGTTACTTTTGGCTATCTTGGAGAGGGGTTGGGTTAGGAAAATGAAACTTTCAGGGATGGATGTACATGCGAAGGTTTGTCCCGGGAATATATGAAACCAGGTTTGTTGTGATGTCACACTTGCCTTATCAGAAACCCTTACCGTTAAGGGTAGCAGGCACATGCTAAACAACTCTGTTGATAAGACCATTTAAACTGTATTAATTAGGGAAAGGATTTGACAAGAGAGACCAGTAAAAATAACCTAATCCTTTTTAGAGGACTAATTGTGTCATGGGAAGATGTTTTTGAAATTTCCCTTCCACCCAAACTTAAAATTTTCTAAAATTCTACTTTAGAAGCTTTTAAAATATTTATAAAGTACTAAAAGATAGAGTGTTAAAAACATCAGAATCGACTTCAGAGGACAAATTATATCACGGGAAGATGTTTTTGAAATAACCCTTCCCCCCAAACTCAAAATTTTCTAAAATTAAACTTTAGAAGCTTTTAAAATATTTCTAAATTACTAAAAGATACAGTGCTAAAAACATCAGAATCGACTTCAGAGGACACATTATATCATGGGAAGATGTTTTTGAAATCACCCTTCCCCCCAAACTCAAAATTTTCCAAAATTCCACTTTAGAACCTTTTTAAATTTTTCTAAAGCACTAAGACATAGAGCGCTACGTGGTTACCCAACTCAAAATGTTAAGGGGTTTCCAAAAAAAATAATCAAAACGAATATAGATTATTCGGTACTTGTGCATTATAAATAACCCACGCTATAGACTGTACAAGGAAACCAGGCAAACGGATATTTTGTAGACAAATGTATCGCAAAGCGTGATTTCTTATTGCGTTTACAATATGTAAACTGTTGTTTTTTGGGGTTAAGGGGGGAAATAGGTACCTAGGTTAGGTTACGTATTTAATATATGCTATGCTTTACCCCCCTCCTAATGTGAAAAGATATAGCCCAAATATGTTTGTAAAATATTTTATTTTCATCATATTTTATTTTATTTCATTAGCAGTAACCAAACTTAACTTCTTTTGTGTATCGTGGTGGGTTATTTATAATGCACAAGTACTAAATATTCTATAGTCAAATATGTACTTCTGCCCCCTCGCTCCCCCTCCCAATTTACACTGTAATAACGTCTTGTAGCTTCAAGAATGAATATTGCTACACTAAAATTTTTTGATAAAAACATTTTAATTGCTTTAAGAACAAATGGGGTTAGATACCTTAAATTGCCAAATTTTATGTTACAACGTTTTAAAAATTAGTTAGTAAATAATACCCTTAAAAAAAAAATTAGTTGTGGTTATAAAGATCCGATATATATATTTCATGAAATGGTGCATTCTCTAGGAGATTGAATAATTTTTTTTTTGAAATAGTGCTCTGCCAGATATCCTTCCATATGTTCTTCTCTTCTGCCATATCTGGGTATATTGTCTCGAACGTCACGCCAGTGTCTTTCGATGTTTTGTGTGTGAGCACCTGCTGCAGGGTCAACAAAATTTATGCTGTGGTTGACGCGTAAATACTGATAGACCTGGCTAGCCAGGCAATCGTAGGCCCTCCAACAGTCGCTGATAATTGTTGTCCCTGGCAGGATTCGGTTTTGGATAATTCCCAACAACGTGGCACTACTTCTATCTGGCACAGAAACCATGAATCAATTACCAGTTCCTCGCTCTATTCCACCAAATACCCATTTACTCGCGACAATCCGACCACGATTATATTTACGCTTCCCAAATTTGGCTTCATCTATCTCAACAATGACTCCTTCTCCCAAAGGAGCAAAGTTGGAATGACATATGTACATACAAACCTCTGTAGAACTGGCTCCAATCCACAAAGGTTTGTTTACAACAAATAACATTTTTGATCATGAAATTCTCCCTTGGAGGTGGTATTTGAAGCCAAATCATCAAAAAACGGAAATTTTCTAGCTCAGAAAGGTGTGAACGAGCCATCCATGTTTTGTCATAGATCGATTTTGAAAAATTTCACTTTACCTGAGAATATTCACGGCCACCTCAGATAGGTATAAGCCTAGACTTCTGGCAACGGAACAAATTTCTATATTTTACGCAAATCTGGCCACAAATATCACAATTCCTGCTTCTCAATAACATGCCATGGTTATAATACAACTCTAAGACTGCCTCAACAGTAGAAAATTGAATGATAACACCACAGAAATTTATTTCACAAAAATTGCAAGACATATCTCAATAATTGTCATTTACAGACTGAAGCTGTAACTCGTATTATCAATTGCGGCTTTAATAATTGTTTCATTATTAAACGGCGGGAATAGTCGAACAAAGATAACAGTGAATTGGGTTATAAATATATTGGAAACATGGGCGCCCATAAGCTGAATTCCAGGGGGGGGGGGGCAAAAATCAACTAAATTGTAAATTTAATGCTATAAAATATGAAAACAAGAACAAAAATATAAAAATAAGGCAGCATCATTCAGCCAGGGGGGGCGCCCATGATTCACCCCTGCCCCCCCCCCATATGGGCGCCCATGATTGGAAAGATAGGTCAACTTAGTATGCGTTTTTCCTGCATTTGAAATAGTCGCTTCTTAACAGATGCAAATATCCTAGTGTTGAGCCTACATGGTTGACCCAACGATTCCGCTTGTTTAGTCACAGGTTGCATAAATTTAACTTTGGCAGAAATTTTGAGTTTGGGGGGACGGGGGATTTTAAAAACCTCGTCCAGATACATAGCGTGGCCTCCGAAGACACCTCTTATGTTTTTAACACTCTGTTTATTATTTCCTTAAAAATACTTTAAAAGCTTCTAAAATATAATTTTATAAAATTTTGATTTTTGGGGGACAGGGGATTTAAAAAAACTATTCCCCTAACAAACTGTATCCTATAAAGATGATTCTGATGTTTGTAGCTCTCTATGTCTTAGAGCTTTAGAAAAATTTTAAAAGCTTCTAAAGTAGAATTTTGGAAAATTTTGAGTTTGGGGGGAAGGGGGATTTTCAAAACCTCTTCCCGTGATATAACGTGTCCTCTGAAGTCGATTCTGATGTTTTTAGCACTCTATCTATTAGTGCTTTAGAAATATCTTAAAAGCTTCTGAAGTAGAATTTAGGAAAATTTTGTGTTTGGGGGGAAGGGGGATTTTCAAAACCTCTTCCCGTGGTATAACGTGTCCTCTGAAGTCGATTCTGATGTTTTTAGCACTCTATCTATTAGCGCTTTAGAAATATTTAAAAAAGCTTTGAAAGTAGAATTTTAGAAAATTTTGAGTTTGGGGGAAGGGGGATTTCAAAAACATCTTCCCATGACATAAATTGTCCTCTAAAGTCGATTCTTAGGTTTGTAGCGCTCTATGTCTTAGCGCTTAAGAAATATTTAAAAAAGCTTCTAAAGTAAAATTTTGAGTTTGGGGGAAGGGGGACTTTCAAAAGCTCTTCCCGTGATATAACGTGTCCTTTGAAGTAGATTCTGATGTTTTTAGCACTCTATCTATTAGTGCTTTAGAAATAATTTAAAAGCTTTTAAAGTATATTTTTTGAAAATTTTGAGTTTGGGGGAAGGGGGATTTCAAAAACATCTCCCCATAACATAATTTGTCCTCTAAAGCTGATTCTGATGTTTGTATCGCCCTATGTCTTATCGCTTTAGAAATATTAAAAAAGCTTCTAAAGTAAAATTTTGGATAATTTTGAGTTTGGGGCAAAGGAGGATTTCAAACACATCTTCCCATGACTTAACTTGTCCTCTTAAGTCGATTCTCATGTTTGTAGCGCTCTGTGTCTTACCTAGACCCCAGCACCATGCCAGCGCATCAACCAAACGCCACCAAGGAGGCGCTTGGTTGACCGCCACTGAAGTGTCACAACGTTGCTGGCGCGCCACCGGAAGAGGCGGCGGTGTTTGGTTGACTTTGAATTAATTTTGCGGTAATTTGTTATTGCGTCAACCGCAAAGTCGAAGCTTTTCTTTTCTAGTGTGGTTTAAGCATTTCGATTTTCCTGATTAGAAATCAAGCTGGGCTTGCACTATTCCCAAATTTTCGGGGACTTTCCCAGAAATCTATGTGCCACCCCAAAAAAAATTTGGTTCCCCAAATCCCCGAAAATCATCCAATCATTTATCCACTCCTAGTGATTTATCACTAGTGACTATCCCTGCCAAATATTACTTTGTATACCATAATTCTTCACTACTCTCTTGTACGTTAATTTTCGTCTCTTGTGTTACTTTGCATACAAAACAAGACAGATATAATTGCAATATACACGGTTCTTCATATGCTGACAAAAGTATCGTCTTTATGAGATTAAGTAATAAAAACAGGTTTTTTTTTAACTGAAAGTAAGGAGCGACATTAAAACTTAAAACAAACGGCAATTATACCGTATATGAAAGGAACTGTCCCCTCCTCCAGGCCTTGCTCTTTACGTTACTTTAGCGTAAAGAGCTAGGGGTTGAGGAGAGGACAGCCCCTTTCATATACAAAATAATTATTGTTCATTTTGAGTTTTAACGTCGCTCCTTACTTTCAGTTAATAAAACTTGTTTTTTATTTAATTTCTGAACGTTTTTCAACTAATTCTGGTTTGATTTTGGCTCCCAGTGCATGAAAAATTAAAACACAATTGGTATATTAGTTTGAGAAGATTTATTCCGGATATGAAGGGTCGCCCCTCCTCAATTCCTTGCTCTTTGCGCTAAAGCTGTTAGCACTTTTAAAGCCTCTTTTTTCAATTTTAGTAAACAGTCAAACTTTAGCGTAAAGAATCAGGTATTGAGGAGGGGCAATCCTTCATATATGGCATAATTTTTGTTTGTTTTTCGAATAATGCTGCTAAATCTGGCTCACCCTCTATGAAATATACCCCTCCCCCTCACGGAACTCCTCCGTGGAAATTTCATCCAACGTAAAGTGCACATCCCCCCGTCAAATTCCCTCCAGATAATTCTTTCCTCGCTGAGAATCTCCCCTCTCTGTAAAATTGCTTGTGGACAACTCACCCTGAAAAATTCTCCTTAGCATTTTTTGTTGGAATAAGACTTTAATCTATATATCGGTTTCTTGGCCACTCCAGAAATGCCCCCTTCCGTGGAAATTATTTCCCAGAAAACAAAACGGAAAGGAAAAAGCCCCCGGAACATCTCCAAATAAAAAATTTGGCAAAGAGAATGTAAAACAATTAAAAAGAATTTCATGTAGTAATTCCGTCAATACCCCCCAGTGTAACCTTTCCCCCCGAATATTCACTCATCTGAAATTTCCCTCCCAAAGGACAATTCTCCCCTTAGAAATCCACCCCAAGCAAAACTTCCCCCTGGCTAAGGTGCATCTTTGCTCTTTTAAACGTTTTATGGAGAGTCCGTAACTACACAAAGTCCATGCTAGTGTTTCAATAAACTCAACAGAAACTTTATGAGCTATACGCTCAACATCTTCTCATAACATAATTTGTCCTCTAAAAACAATTTGGATTTTTTTACTGGTCTTATCTCTTGTCAAATCCCTTCCCTAACTAATAGTTTAAATGGCTTGCTTATCAACACTCTCTTCTACCCCATTGCATTTGCATAAAGTGGTTATGATAACAAAGTTCTGACATCACAAACGGGTTTCATAAGCAGGTCAGCTATATAGTAAATAAGTTTAAAGAGATGAATGTTAAAGGAAAATAGGATTTTGGAATATATTTTAATGAACAAGGTTAAAAGCTGAAGTTGTGTAAGGTAAGCAGTGATTTATAATTATGATAGTAATATAGGATGAAATGTGAGCTAAAACAACTAGTAATATGCAGTAATTTACCATTATATAGATGGGGGAGAGGAGTGGAGGTAGGTACTTCAAAGTACATTCCTGTGACATACCTTAGCATGTAGATCCATCCCTGAAAGTTTCATTTTCCTAACCTAACCCCTTTCCAAGATAGCCAAAAGTAACTAAAGTAGAATTTTACCGCCTTTTTTTATGGTGATTACAAATATAATAAGCTTTTCTAACGGAAATGAATTTCAGCCCCCCCCCCCCTATATAGGCTATGCCAACTGGGGGTTATGTTAGGTTTATATAGGGGGGGGGGGGTCAATATATACGAAATCATATTATTGAGTTAGGACTAAAGTGAATACACCATTCGATGCCTTTTTTTATGCTGATTACGAATATAAAAAGCATTTCTAGCGGAAATGAATTTCAGCCCCCCCCCCTATATAGGCTATATCTAACCTATCCCTGAATTGGCATATATGGGGGGGGGGGCTGAAATACATTTCCGATAGAAATGCTTATTATATTCCTAATCAGCATAAAAAAGGCATCAAATGGTGTATTCACTTTAGTCCAAACTCAATAATATGATTTCGTATATATTTACCGGGGGGGGGGGGGCTGAAATTTCCGATAGAAATTATGGTCAATATCTCCCAAATCATATTATTGAGTTAGAAATAAAGTGAATACACCATTCGATGCCTTTTTTTTATGCTGATTACGAATATAATAAGCATTTCTATCAGAAATAAATTTCCGATAGAAATGCTATATATAGAAAGCCTATAGAAGAAAGCCTATATAGGCTATACCTAACATAACCCGGCAGTGGCATATATTGGGGGGGGGCTTAGATTTTTTTCCGATAGAAATGCTTATTATATTTGTTATTAGCATTAAAAAAGGCATTAACTGGTGCATTCACTTTAGACCTAACTCAATAATATGATTTGGTAGATATTGACCGAAATTATTATTATATTCATAATCAGCATAAAAAAGCCATCGAATAGTGTATTCACTTTATTTATAACTCAATAATATGATTTGGTAGAAATTTACCAAAAAAATTAAAATCATAATAATTCTCACGTCTTCTGGTAAAATTTTGCTTTAGCTACTTCTTGATATTTTGGAACAGGGGTGGATCCAGGATTTTTTTAGGGCGGGGGGGGGGGGGTTTGGATGCGCAAAATAGGTTTATCCGAACATGCGTTATGAACGAGTTTAATTAACGCAAACTTGAGTTAATGAAGTAAAATGCACTACTTTAGACTACCTCCATGGGCGCCCATATACTGAATTTTTTTTGGAGGGGGGGGGGGGCTTAACTGGTCTAATCGGCACTTTCAGTGCTATAATAGGTAATTTTTGGGGTAGAATTCTAATTTAGTTGCTTTTGGAAAGGGGTTGGATTAGGAAAATGATACTTTCAGGGATGGATCTACATGCTAAGGTAAGTCCTGGAAAGGTAATTTGAAGTACCTACCTCCACTCCTCCCCCTCTATCTAATGGTAAATTACTGCACATTACTAGTTGTTTTAGCTCACATTTCATCCTATATTACTATCATAATTATAAATCATTGCTTACCTTACACAACTGCAGATTTTAACCTTGTTCATTAAAGTATATTCCGAAATCCTATTTTCACAGTCATCTCTTTAAACTTACTTACTATCTAGCTGACTCTTATGGAACCCGTTTGTGATGTCACAACTTTGCTTATCATAACCCCTTTAAGAGTAGCATGTAGGTACCATAGGGTTGAAGACCTCTGTGTTGATAAGCCATTTAAACTTTATTAATTAGGGAAAGGATTTGACAAGAGATAGACCAGTAAAAAGATTCGAATCGTTTTTAGAGGACAAATTATGTTATGAGAAGATGTTTTCATTTTTATAGGTCCATGCGCTCATGAAGCTTTTTAAATATTTCTGAAGCACTAATCGCACATATCCGGAATATTTCTGAAGCACATGTCCAGAATAAACCTGCCAAAACTAATATGCCAATTGTGTTTTAATTTTTCATACACAGTGAGCCAAAATCAAATCAGTATTAGTTGAAAAACGTTCAGAAATCAAATAAAAAACCAGTTTTAATAATTGAAAGTAAGGAGCGACGTTAAAACTTAAAATGAAATATAATTATTCCGTAAATGAAAGGGGCTGTCCCCTCCTCAACCCCTAGCTCTTTACACTAAAGTAACGTAAATAGCAAGACGTGGAGGAGGGGACAGTCCCTTTCATATACGGTGTAATTGCAGTTCGTTGTAAGTTTTAATGTCGCTCCTTACTTTCAGTTAAAAAAAAGAAAACTTGGTTTATTACTTAATCTCATAAAGACGATACTTTTGTCAGCATATGAAGAACCGTGTATATTGCAATTATATCTGTCTGTTTTATATGCAAAGTAACACAAGAGACGAAAATTAACGTACAAGAGAGTAGTGAAGAATTATGGTATACAAGTACTATTTGGCAGGGGTAGCCACTAGTGATAAATCACTAGAGGTGGCAGCATGATTGGATGATTTTCGGGGATTTGGGGAACCAAATTTTTTTTTGGGGTGGCACATATATTTTTGGGGAAATCCCCGAAAATTTGGGAATAGTTCTAATCAGGAAAATCGAAATACTTAAACCACACGAGAAAAGAAAAGCTTCGACTTTGCGGTTTACGCAATAAAGAACTGCCGCAAAATTACTTCAAAGTCAACCAGAAACCACAGCCTCTTCCGACGGCGCGCGTGCGGGGCGCCAGCGACGTTGTGACACTTCAGCGGCGGTCAACCGAGCCTCTCGTTAGCTGCGTTCGGTTGATGCGCCGGCATGGTGCTGAGGTCTAGGTAAGACATAGAGCGCTAAAAACATCAGAATTGACTTTAGAAGACAAGTTATGTCATGGGAAGATGTTTTTGAAATCCCCCTTTGCCCCAAACTCAAAATTTTCCAAAATTCTACTTTAGAAGTTTTTTAAAAATTTCTAAAGCACTAATACATAGAGCGCTATAAACTTCAGAATCGACTTAGAGGACAAGTTATGTCATTCGAAGATGGTTTTGAAATCCCCCTTCCCCAAACTCAAAATTTTCAAAAATTCTACTTTAGAAGCTTTTAAAATATTTCTAAAGCACTAATAGATAGAGTGCTAAAAGCATCAGAATCGACTTCAGAGGACACGTTAAATCACGGGAAGAGGTTTTTAAAATCGCCCTTCCCCCCTCCAACTCAAAATTTTGTAAAATTCTACTTTAGAAGCTTTTAAAAATTTCTAAAGCACTACTTGATAGAGGGCTACAAACATCAGAATTGACTGTAGAAGACAAGTCATTTCATGGGAAAATGGTTTTGAAATCCAAGGTCTCCAAAACTCAAAAATGTCTAAAATTCTACTTAAGAAGCTTTTTAAATATTTCTAAAGCACTAGTAGGTAGAGCGCTACAAATATCCTAATCGACTTAAGAGGACAAATTATATTATGGGAAGATGTTATTGAAATCCCCCTTCCACCCAAACTCAAAATTTTCCAAAATTCTACTTTAGAAGCTTTTTTAAATATTTCTAAAGCGCTAAAACATAGAGCGCTACAAACAACAGAAACGACTTTAGAGGACAATTTATGTCATGGGAAGATGTTTTTGAAATCCCCCTTCCCCCCAAACTCAAAATGTTCTAAAATTATACTCTAGAAGCTTTTTGAATATTTCCAAAGCACTAACAGATAGCGCGCTAAAAAGATCAGAACCAACTTTAGAGGCCAAATTAATTGTACAATAATTCTCCTATTCCCCCAAACTCAAATTTTCCAAAATTCTACTTTAGAAGCTTTTTGAATATTTCTAAAGCGCGAAGACATAGAGCGCTACAAACATCAGAATCGACTTTAGGGGACAAGTTATGTCATGGGAAGATGTTTTTGAAATCCCCCTTTGCCCCAAACTCAAAATTTTTCAAAATTCTACTCTAGAAGCTTTTTAAATATTTCTAAGGCACTAATAGATAGCTCGTTACAAACATCAGAATCGACTTTAGAGGCCAAATTAATTCTACAATCTCCTCCCAAACTCAATTTTTTTGTAAATCCCCCTTCGCCCCAAACTCAAAATTTTCCAAAATTCCACTTTAGAAGCTTTTTTAAATATTCTAAAGCGCTACAACCATCAACTTTAGAGGACAAGTTATGTCATGGGAAGATGTTTTTGAAATACCCATTACCCTTTGAAATTTTGACAAAACATCATTTTACCTTAATTTTCAGTTAACAATTTCTTTTTCTCTGGCTTTAGTTCTGAAAACGCAGCATCAGTTATTATGTTTTATGTCTTTGTCTAACAAATACCCGTTTGTCTGGTTTCCTTGTACAGTCTAGCGGTGGGTTATTTATAATGCACAAGTACCGAATAATCTATATTCGTTTTGATTTTTTTTTGGAAACCCCTTAACATTTTGAGTTGGGTAACCACATAAAACATATTCAAATAGCTTAATCCTAATATGTTGGAAAATTTTGCTTTTCTTTTTTACATCCGCGAATTAAAATATGTTAAGAATGCTGGAACTTATATAAAAATTTTATTTCGAGAGTGGAAATGTTAGCTGCAAGGGGATTTGATAGCCGGGGGAGGCGTAGGGTGGGGGTGGTGGTCAGCAACCTGCTCGCGGTGCCCCTGCTTATACTAATCTAAGCTAACCATTTCGTTGCAACATGTTGCACCGGAATCATAGTCTAAAATCTGGTTGATAATTTGCCTGTCTAAAAAAATTGTCTGAGTTTCGTAAAAGGGGGAAACAACCCCTAAAAGTCAAAGATTTTAATAAAAACTCACACCATCAAATTTGTGGTTCTTGGTGAAAACCCGCCGTAAAATCCCCCTGGAAAATACCTCCCCGCTGAAAATACCCCCCCCCCACGGGAAATACCCTCAAGGAAAATACCCCCTCCCCCCCCAAAAAAAAATACCCTTGTGGAAAATAGGGCTTTTCAAATTTCAAATTATCAACCAGATTTAAGAGTATGAAGGGGGAATGGGATGAATGGTAAGGAGGATTTCAAAAACTTTGAATGACCTTTAAAAATCTGTGAGTTATAGCAATGGAACCTTGGTAAATAGATCTTCTGTTTAAATGAAGTACAACTAAATTATTTCAGCTTCAAAACTTTGCTCAATCCCAACTTATAAGGTTTTAAATATATGCAAACACATTTCCTAAATTTTGGAAATAAAACATTCATTTGGCTTAAAATTCTGCTCAAATGATTTTCAGAACTAAAGCCAAAGAAAAAGAAGCTGATAACAAAAAATTAAGGTAAAATGTTGTTTTTTCAAAATTTCAATGGGTAATGGGTATTTCAAAAACATCTTCCCATGACATAACTTGTAACATTGATATGGCTTGAAATTCTGCTCAAATAACTGAAATTGCATTTTCAGAACTAAAGCCAGAGAAAAAGAAACTGATAACTGAAAATTAAGGTAAAATGTTGTTTTGTCAAAATTTCAGTGGCTAATGGGTATTTCAAAAACATCTTCCCATGACAAACCTTTTCCTCTAAAGTTGATTCTGATGTTTGTAGTACTCTATGTATTAGAACTTTAGAAATATTTAAAAAAGCTTCTAAAGTGGAATTTTGGAAAATTTTGAGTATGGGGCAAAGGAGGATTTCAAAAAAAAATTGAGTCTGGGGGGAAGAGGGAATTATTGTAGAATTAATTTGGCCTCTAAAGTCAATTCTGATGTTTGTAGCGCGCTATCTATTAGTGCCAGAGAAATATTTAAAAAGCTTCTCGAGTAGAATTTTGAAAATTTTGAGTTTGGGGCAAAGGGGGATTTCAAAAAGATCTTCCCATGACATAACTTGTCCTCTAAAGTCGATTCTGATATTTGTAGCGCTCTATGTCTCAGCGCTTTAGAAGTATTTAAAAAAGCTTCTAAAGTAGAATTTTGGAAAATTTGGAGTTTGGGGGGACGGGGGATTTCAAGAACATCTTCCCATAACATAATTTGTCCTCTAGAGTTGATTGTGATGTTTGTAGCACTCTATATCTTAGCGCTTTAGAAATATTTAAAAAAGATTCTAAAGTAAAATGTTGAGTTTGGGGGGAAGGAGGATTTCAAAAACATCTTCCCATGACATAAATTGTCCTCTAAAGGCGATTCTGATGTTTGTATCGCTCTATGTCTTAGCGCTTTAGATTTATTTAAAAAAGCTGATAAAGTAGAATTTTGGAAAGTTTTGAGTTTGGGCAGAGGGGGGATTTCAAGAACATCTTCTCATAACATAAATTGTCCTCTAAAGTCGATTCTGATGTTTTTAGCGCACTATCTGTTAGAGTTTTAGAAATATTTAAAAAGCTTCTTAAGCTGAGTTTTAGAATATTTTGAGTTTGGGGGGAAGGGGGATTTCAGAAATCTATTCCCTTAAGATAAATTGTCCTCTCAAGTAGATTCTGATGTTTGTAGCACTCTATGTATTAGTGCTTTAGAACTATCTAGAAAAGCTTCTAAAGTAGAATTTTGGAAAATTTTGAGTTTGGGACGAAGGGGGATTTAAAAAAAAATTGAGTTTGGGGGGAAGGGGGAATTATTGTAGAATTAATTTGGACTCTAAAGTCGATTCTAATGTTTTTAGCGCGCTATCTGTGAGTGCTTTGGAAATATTTAAAAAGCTTCTAGAGTAGGATTTTAGAAAATTTTGAGTTTGGGGGAAGGGGGATTTCAAAAACTTCTTCCCATGACATAACTTGTCCTCAAGTCGATTCTGATGTTTGTAGCGACCTATGTCTTAGCGCTTTAGAAATATCTAAAAAAGCTTCTAAAGTAGAATTTTGGAAAATTTTGAGCTTGGGGCGAAGGGGGATTTAAAAAAAATTGAGTTTGGGGGAAAGGAGGAATTATTGTAGAATTAATTTTGCCTCTAAAGTTGATTGTGATGTTTTTAGCGCGCTATCTGTTAGTGCTTTGGA
This sequence comes from Artemia sp. Qi Xiang Cuo, assembly GCF_049724085.1. Lineage (NCBI taxonomy): Eukaryota > Metazoa > Arthropoda > Branchiopoda > Anostraca > Artemiidae > Artemia > Artemia sp. Qi Xiang Cuo. The sequence goes on from NC_142805.1 coordinate 17,369,185, forward strand.
AATATTTAAAAAGCTTCTAGAGTAGAACTTTTGAAAATTTTGAGTTTTGGGGAGGGGGGATTTCAAAAACATCTCCCCATGACATAACTTGTCTTCTAAAGTCAATTCTGATGTTTGTAGCGCTCTATCAATTAGTGCTTCAGAAATATTTTAAAAGCTTCATGAGTGTTTGGACCTATAAAAAATAAAAACATCTTCTCATAACATAATTTGTACTCTAAAAACAATTTGGATTTTTTTACTGGTCCATCTCTTGTCAAATCCTTTCCCTAATTAATAAAGTTTAAATGGCTTATCAACACAGAGTTGTCTTCAACCCCATGGTACCTGAATGCTACTCTTAAAGGGGTTATGATAAGCAAAGTTGTGACATCACAAACGGGTTCCATAAGAGTCAGCTAGAAAGTAAATAAGTTTACTTATTTACTTTCGACTGTAAATAAGGAAATAGGAAGAGATGACTGTAAAAATGGAAATAGGATTTTGGAATATTCTTTTATGAACAAGGTCAAAGGCTGAAGTTGTGTATGGTAAGCAGTGATTTATAATTATGATAGTAATATAGGATGAAATGTGAGCTAAAACAACTAATAATGTGCAGTAATTTACCAGTATATAGAGGGGGGTAGGAGTGGAGGTAGGTACTTCAAAGTACCTTCCTGGCACATACCTTAGCATGTAGATCCATCCCTCAAAGTTTCATTTTCCTAACCGAACCCCTTTCCAAGATAGAAAAAAGTAACTAAAGTAGAATTTTACCAATTTTTGCTATTCATATTATTGACTTACGGATAAAGTTAACATACCACTCAATGCCTTTTTTATGATCTTTCCAAATATAAGAATCATTTTTGTTGGAAATGAATTTTACCCCCACCCCCTTTACATAGGCTACCAATTCAGGGTAGGCCTATATATTTGCACATTAGGGGGGTGGGGGTAAATTTTATTTGTGTATGTAAATGATAGGTAAGTTTAAACTTTCCCCCCTCCCCCCTAATGTGCAAATATATACCCTGAATTGGTATATATTCTCCCAGTTTTGGGAAAAAGTGGGCGTGAGAGGGGGCTTAGTTTCCCTCCAATCACTTTCGACTATTAACAAGGGCACTAGCCCTTTTAATTTCTAATCAAATGATCCCTTTTTATAGTTTCTACGACAAAGCTTTCTATAAAAACCTTATATTCTCCCAGGGCATAACTTACCACCCTTGCCCTGAGGGCTCTGATGGGGTTATCATCCGTAAGACCTAATTTCCAAAACTTTTAACTACATTGAAAAATGGATATCTAAAAATTTGATTGGAGGTGTTTGGGGAAAAGGTGGGAGTGAGAGGGGGGTTAGTTACCCTCCAATCACTTTTGACTATTAAAGAAGGCACTAGCCTTTTCAATTACCAACCGACTGAACCCTTTTCGATGCTTTTACAAAAACAAATGGCTATATTAAGATTTCTATCAGGTGCGTTGCTGGAAAATGCAACGTGTGTGTGTGTGGAGGGGGGGGGGCTAATTGCCTTCTGATCACATTGACTCTTAAAAAGAGCACTATAAACTCTGATTACCAATCCAATGAGCCCTCTTTAAAGTTTATATGACCACCATTTCTAAAAAAAAAAAACTTATATGACCCCAGCATAACTTACAATCCTTGACCTGAGGGCTACATGTTTGGGGGAGGGGGGTATCCTCAAAGACATAATTTCTGGACCTTGCATCTACTCTGAACAAAATGGGTGTCTCAAAAATTATGATTGAATGTGTTTGGGGAAATAGAAAGCAGAAAATACTTTTATTGTAGGTTTGGGATGACTTGGCTTTTTCTATATGTTAGAGATGGTATTGTCAGGCTTTGGAATTGTGTAGAAAATGATGAAAGCCCCTAAATTTGGGTCCAAAGGATACCACCAGATGGCTAATAGAAAATAGTACAGTTTATATATAGAGAAAAAAAACTTGTCCAAACATTATATATGGGAAAAAAATGTCTTGCCTACTAGGTGGCTAATATGAAATATGAAATAGCCTATATAAAGAATCTTTAAATTAGCCAAGCAGTTGTCTATTAGATCTCACCATTACATACATTTAAGCCTTAATTAGCCAACTAGTAGCTTAAGCTAATATTATAATTGTATACACACTTTCAAGTTAGCTAACTAGCCTAGTTAGTTATTAATATCCTAGATATAGCCTACATCAACTTTATTTTAAAATAGCCAACTAGTCAGGCATCAATAAAGTTTTTACTACACAGTGGAATTAGCTAACTAGTTTGCTATTCAACTCTCAGCTATATACACATGTTTAGATTAGCCCACCAGTTGACTATTAGATCTCACCTATATGGACATCCAACACATATTAGCCATGTGGTATCCTCTGGACCCAAATTTAGGGGCTTTCATCATTTTCTACACAATTCCAAAGCCTGACAATACCATCTCTGGTCAATAGGCTATATACCAAATCATATTATTGAGTTAGGACTAAAGTGAATACACCATTCGATGCCTTTTTTTATGCTGATTTTGAATATAATAAGCATTTCTATCGGAAATGAATTTCAGCCCCCCCCCCTATATAGGCTATACCTAACCTAACCCTGAATTGGCATATATAGGGGGGGGGGGGGAAGAGCTGAAATTCATTTCCGATAGAAATGCTTATTATATTCGTAATCAGCATAAAAAAAGCCATTGAATGGTGTATTCACTTTATTTGAAACTCAATAGGCCTAATATGATTTGGTATATATTGACCCATCTCTAACATATAGAAACAGCCAAGTCATCCCAAACCTACAATAAAAGTATTTTCTGCTTTAGATAGCCTATAAATATTTGGGCTATTAAAACCACAAAAACCTTGATATACTTCTTACCTATATTTTCTTTTTGTTCAGTAGTAACCATTTAGCCTAAATGTTTCTCTCAAATTCAAAATCTAAAATGTATTTATATATTGCCTGCCACCTATTATGACGTCTGTTAAGTCATATGTCACTACATCATCACGTTCATTTTCTAGAGGTAAACAAATCATTTTAGGAAGTGGAATTGGGCCCACTTATGTAAGCAATAAGGTTTTATAAAATATATATATTTTTTTTTGAGGAGAGCTCAAGCTGCATGAAAAAGGAGAGATAGCCCTCAAATTTAGCCATTGCCAACCATTCTCTTATGACCCTAGCTCAGCCACTATAACAGCATAGGCTATAGGTTATTATTGATGAGGTGTTTGCTTGAATTGTATAAGGATTTGCTTATATTATCAAGTTCTAGATCTGAAATTTCTAAAATATTTGGGTTGAATTCTATTTTAGCCACTTTTTACTATCTTGGAGAGGGGCTAGGTTAGGAAAATGAAACATTCAGGGATGGGTCTAGTGGCTAAAATATGTCAAAAACAACTTTTTACCTTAATTTTCAGTTAGGTAAAATTCTAGGTCAATATCTACAAAATCATATTATTGAGTTAGGACTAAAGTGAATACACCATTCAATGCCTCTTTTTATGCTGATTACAAATATAATAAACATTTCTATCAGAAATGAATTTCAGCCCCCCCCCCCCCTAGCCTATATATGCCAATTCAGGATTGGTTAGGTTGGATTAGGTATATATAGGGGGGAGGGGCTGAAATTCATTTCTGATAGAAATGCTTATTATATTTGTAATCAGCATAAAAAAGGGGTCAATATCTATGAAATCATATTATTGAGTTAGGACAAAAGTGAATACACCATTCGATGCCTTTTTTATGCTGATTACGAATATAATAAGCATTTCTATTGGAAATGAGTTTCAGCCCCCCCCCTATATAGGCCAATTCAGGGTTTGGTTTTGTATCGCCTATATAGGGGGGGGGGGGCTGAAATTCATTTCTGATGAAAATGCTTATTATATTTGTAATCAGCATAAAAAAAGCATTGAATGGGGTATTCACTTTATTCCTAACTCAATAAGGTAAAATTCTACTTTAGTTACTTTTGCCTATCTTGGAAAGGGGTGAGGTTAGGAAAATGAAACTTTCAGGGATGGGTCTACAGGCTAAAATATGTCCTGAGAAGGTAGTTTGAAGTACTTATCTCCTTTCCTTCTCCCTCTAGAGGATCCTGAAATTGGCCTACGTGAAAAGTCTATACCTATTGAAATTTTGACAAAACAACATTTTACCTTAATTTTCAGTTATAAGATTCTTTTTCTCTGGCTTTAGTTCTGAAAATCCAATTCCTGTTATTTGAGTAGTATTTTAAGCCATATCAATGTTAATTTTCAAAATTTAGGAAATGTATTTGCATATCTTTAAAACTCTATAAATCAGGATTGAGCAAAGTTGTGAGTCCAAAAACAATTTTGTTGGACTTCATTTTAGTCAGAAGATCTATTTTACAAGGTTTCACTTTTATAACACAGATTTTTAAAGGTCATCAAAGGTCAGGACCCTCTAGAGGTAGAAGGAGTAGAGGTAGGTACTTCAAAATACCTTCCCAGGACATACTTTAGCCTGTAGATCTATCCCTGAAATTTTCATTTTCCTAACCAAACTCCTTTCCAAGATAGCCAAAAGTAGCTAAAGTAGAATTTGGTCAATATCTACGAAATCATATTATTGAGGGTAAAATTCTACTTTAACTACTTTTGGATGTCTTGGAAGGGGATTAGGTTAGAAAAATGAGACTCTCAGGCATGGGTCTACAGGCTAAATTATGTCCTGGGAAGGTATTTTGAAGTACTTACCTCCACTCCTTCTCTTTCCAGAGGGTCCTGACCTTTAAAAATATGTGTTGTAAAAGTGAGATCTTTCAAAATAGATCTTCTGCTTAAATGAAGCACAACAAAATTGTTTTCAGCTTCAAAACTGTTATGTCTCAATTCATAAGTTTTTAAAGATATGCAAATACGATTCCTAAATTTTGAAAAAAAACATGGATATGGCTTAAAATTTGGTAAATATCTACCAAATCATATTATTGACTTACACAAAGTGAATATACCACTTGATGCCTTTTTTTATGCTGATTACAAATATGATAATCATTTCTATCAGAAATGAATTTTAGCCCCCCCCCTCCCTCCCCTATATATGCCAATTTAGGGTATATATTTCTACATTAGGGGGGGGGGTGTGGGGATAAAGTTTAAATGGTAAATTTCTTCCAAATCATATTATTGACTCACACATGAAGTGAATATACCACTCAATGCCTTTTTTTTATGCTGATTATGAATATAGTAATAATTTCTATTTGAAATGAAATTCAGAACCCCCCCCTATATATGCAAATTCAGGGTATATATTTCTATAACCTAACCCTGAATTGGCATATATAAGAGGGCTGAAATTCATTTCCAATAGAAATGATTATTATATTTGTAAACAGCATAAAAAAAGGCACAGAATGGTGTATTCACTTTATTCCTAACTCAATAATATGATTTGTTAGAAATTTACCATTTAAACTTACCTCCCATTTAAATCAAAAACAAAATTTGTCACCCCCCCCCCTACTGTAGAAATATATACCCTGAATTGGAATATATAGGCTAGGGGGGGGGGGACTGAAATTCATATCCAATAGAAATGATTATTATATTTGTAATCAGCATAAAAAAGGCATTGAGTGGTATATTCACTTTATTCATAAGTCAATAATATGATTTGGTAGATATTTACCTAAAATTTTACTCAAATAACAGGAATTGCATTTTCAGAACTGAAGCCAGAAGAAAAGAAACTGATGACTGAAAATTAAGATAAAATATTGTTTTGTCCAAATTTGAATAGGTATAGGCTAGACCTGCCATGTAGGTCAGGCAATTGTTTGGCTTATCTCATCCATTATGACAGCAAAAATAGGGATTACAATTTTGGAAGTTTTGCTGGCATAAGCTGTCTTGATTGGCTTGAAATGACAACTGTAATCTATTTGAAACTAAATTTGTAGTTTTAGCTAAGCATTAAATTTTACTTGTGAATGGTTGTTGCCTAGACATTGAAGTCAGGCTAGACATGGGATTCTAGCTAGACATGCAGGTGAATGCTGCTTGATACTTTTCTTTGTATAGTAGCCTAATTGATCTCTTAACTTCAGAACCTCCTTATTTAGAAAATGCTTATCTCACTCTCAGCAAATGGGGCCTTATTACTTTTTAATCCTTTCAGTACTGATATTAATTCTTCCTCAGCAAATGGACAAAATGTTCTTTTACATTCCAAGTGTCACAAACTTTTTCATTATTTTCTATATTTTTCCCTGTAGCTTCATCATGCTTTAGCACATTTTCAATAAGGTTCTGCCTATCTTTCTTTTTTTATTGCTAGTTGTAGCCCAATTCTCATCTTTTACTGGGACAAGGGTAAAATTTTAGTTTAGCTACTTTTTGCTATCTTGGAAAGGGGCTAGGTTATGAAAATGAAACTTTCCCTCCACTCCTTCTCCCTCTAGAGGGTCCCAATCTTTGATGACCTTTAAAAATCTTTGTCTTATAAAAGTGAAACCTTGCAAAATTGATCTTCTGCTTAAATGAAGTACAGCAAAAGTGTTTTTAACTTCACAACTTTGCTTTATCCTATGCATGAGGTTTCAAAGATCTGCAAATATATTTTCTAAATTAAGAAAATACCCATTGATGTGACTCAAAAATTCTACTCAAATAATAGGAATTGTATTTTCAACAAGAGCTAAAACAAGAAGAAAAGAAACTGATACTGAAAATTAAGGTAAAATGTTGTTTTGTCAAGATTTCAATTGGTATAGATCTGTCAAGTAGGCAAATTTCTAAGACTTAGGAATCAGAAAAACATTTACATGGAAGCTTGACAATACCTTCCCAAAGTATGTTTTTGGCCTTAGAGTAATGACTGAAAGTTTCATTTTCCTAACCTAACCCCTTTCCATCATAGCAAAAGTAGCTAAACTAGAATTTTACCAGGACAAGTCGAATTTACTATTCCCTCTCAATTTATTAACATCCCAGTACAATATTTTGCTATTATGCTGTTTACTTATGTCTTCCTTATGTTCAGCAGTTTTACAAATGAAAGATCTAAACCCAAACTGGCCAGCCATGACAATTGCCTTAAATTTCATCTTGGAGTAGTCAAAGGATTTCTCCTTGTACAGCTCCAAAGTTGATGATTTGAGTTGTATTCAGGATTTTTTAGTGACCAGGTACACTATGCTGATCCATATTTTCCCAGTTGAGTTTACACTCCCATCCAGTCTTCCAGAAGGACCACTTCCATCCAAAAGAACCATGCAGCATCTTGTCTTTTGTTTGAAGATGTCCACAGATTCAGCAGTAAAAGTTGTTTCAGAGAGTTTATTCTTATGTTTGACAATTCTTAAGGAAAAGAATTGAATGTGGACTCTGGATAGGTAGGCTGCTTAACAAGTTTTGAGCGATGACCTCTAATTCTTGAGTCAGGACAAACAGTGAGAAATGATGGTGGGAGTGTATTAGCCCTCATTAACTTATAGGTTAAAATGGTATCACCTCCATTTCTCCTGTTTACAAGTGTTGGGAGTTTCAGCTTTGCTAGTCTTGCTGGGTATGGACAAAGAGAGAGAAATCTTATGAGGAAGAAACAAAAGGACTATGTCCAATAGAAGCAAAAGATTAAACTAAGGCAATACAGATATTTTGCCTGTATAACACAAGGCATTTTCAATGCTGAGAAAATAAAAAATAAAAACATAATCCAAAATGAGGATCATTCAAAACATCAGTGATGATTGTGATGAAGTATTGGCCCAGAGTCTAAATTTTTAATAATACAAAATCACTGTTTTATCGTCTGACCAAGTGTTCTATTTTTAAAGTTATAATACATGAATTGGAGTTTGGAATCTGTCAAGTTTGTTATAAGTGTTAATTTTGGTTTTTAGCCTATCATTGGCTATGATCAAAGTGATAATACTGATAAATTTGCTTATGTGGTAGATGGTTCTGCTGTAATAGATGACTCTGTTGATGTATTTATTCAGATAAAATCTGTTTTTCAAATCTTCTGACTTGTTTACTATTGAATTTCTGTTTTTTGCAATTCATTCCAATATTTCAATTTTGACAGCTTGAGAAGTTGCTGCTGAGAAGTATTTTTCTTTTTTTGTTGGATTTAGTAGATTTTAGAAGAGATCCTCTTTCAGGTAGTAGCCCAACTCTGAGTAGTCTAGCATATAGCCTGATCCTGTTTGGTTTAATTTCTTGAGTTAATTGACTATATCATGTCCAGCAAAGCTAAGAGAAAACAGGTAAGCCCAAATAAAGGCAATGACAAATGTGATGCCTGTTCTAGAGAACTGGATGAGGGCCCCTCTGCCATAGAGTGAGAGTGATATTTGTGAGAAGTGGATCTGTGGAGAATGTCTGGACCTAACCCCTGGAGAATATAAATTATTAAGCAAAATCATGCAATCCCTTAAATGTTCCTGGTCATGTCCAGCCTGCAAATTTAACCCTCCCCCCTCTAGTGAGCAAGCTATGATAAATAAGCTAGCATCAGTTATGGATAATTTCTTGAAATCTTTCAGGGAAGATCTTGAGCAGGAGTTTGCCACCACTAGTCAGTTGACCCAAACACTTCCAACTGAGAAGTGACATTTCTGCCCAGTCTAGTGATATTGCAAACAGGAAATTACTTATTGAAAATTCACTGCAATCAGTTTGTTCTGTTTCAACAGTTCAGGACCTAGTGGTTTTTACAGTGTCTTCTAACTTATCTCAACTTCTGTCAGCCCAATTAACTGAATCTGATGTTTGTTGGATAGCATGTTCATAGCGCCAGCATTTTGAAAGACATCTTAACATTGTTGCATATGGTATCCCCCTGCAGTTTTCCTGTACAATTATCTGTTATGCAATTGTGGAGTGGACATCTGTGCCCCCCCCCCCAGTCCAAGTAAAATGACTTTCTAATAGCCATCAACAATCCGGTAGCCCCCCCCCTTCTCTTCTATTTACCATCAACTGAATTTAGAAAGCAAATAATATGGAAATCCTTTGAGACAAAAGGATCAATCAGTTTCTATGGTGATAGTCCTAAGGAAGACTGCATAAGCACAAAGCTCTAGTTGAGAAGCTGAAATGCAGAAAAGCCAAGGGAGAGGCAGATTTGATTATTTGTAATGGTGCCATCATTAAAAAAAAACTTGCCAGTTGGAGCACTTCCCCCAACCACTTAAATATCCCACTAATGTCTGTGACTCCATCTACCTCTTATAATTGTTTAAATGTTTATGGACTTGCATCACCTAATTCTGTCTCTCATTGCTCTAGGAGTGAACTTAGTAATAATAGTTCCCTTTCTGATGCTGACACTTCTCTTGTTTCTTCAACAACAACTTGCTTACCTTGTGTTTCTTCTTTGTTGTTTCATAGTGCTCTACCCAACCATCTTACCAGTCCTTTAGTTCCTGTATCCTCTCAGATTCCTACCTCTCAGGGACTGAGATTCCTTAGCTCCAATGTTGATAGCTTCCCTAATAAGCTTTCTGAACTTTCCTTTTGTATGAAATCTGAAGGAGTAGATGTTGCAGCAATTACAGAAGTTTCACCAAAAATGTCTTGTCAGTTTTAACTCTTGACAAAATCAAGGATTACCAACTATTTTCTAATCTGAAGTCCCCACTTTGACACCATGGAGTTTGCCTTTATATAAGAGATGGACTAAATGTTTGTCTCATTCAATTCAATTCTCTGAATACTGATGGAATTGAGTCTGTTTGGATTAAATTACGCAATCAAATAATTTCAATTGTAGTGGGTGTTGTTTATACAAGCCCAGTGCTTTGTGTGTTATGGACTCTGAATCTAATTTGGCTGCCATGTTGTCTCACATGATGACCAATTTTGCCAGCTATGATCTTGTCCCTATGGGGGACTTTAATCTTCCTGAACTTCAATGGATTGGTGAATCTGGGTTTTGTAATAAGAGATTCTCCTTTTTTGTCTCCCCTCTCTGATAATTTCCTCTGTCAAACAATCTCACAACCAACTCATCACAGGGAAGGTCAAGTCTCCAGCATTCTTGCTCTGGGTATGCTCAGTAACCCTGACCTTCTTATTAAGAATGCTATAGCCACACCTGTTGGTAATAGTGACCATTTAGTAATTATTTCAGAGTTATGTCTATCTACCAAACCGCCTTCCTCTAATCAACAAAAGTATTCAAACTACAAAATAGTCTCTGAAAAACTTGCCAAAGTCAACTGGAAGGAGCTTATTTCTGATGATATTGAGGAGAGTCGTTCAAATGTAAAAACGGAAACTCTGAACATTGAAAAGTCATGCACCAGAATTTTTCAGGTAAAACAGGCAAAAATTTCCCTTTTTTAACTACTAGAGTTAGCAAGCTAATCAATAGAAAACACAGAGCATGGAACCGCTATAGAAAAAATAAGACCACAGAAAATTATCTAGTAATCAAACAACAAATCCTTTTGTAATCAAACAACAAACCAAATAAAGGTGTTGAAGAGAAGGTTTGAGGGAAAACTGGCAGAGGAAGTTAAGGATAACCCTAAATCGTTCTGGCATTATGCCACTCGAAAATGTAGCAGTAGATGCACAATCCCAGATATCCTGCATGATAGTAAATCAGTTGCTGATCCTGAACTGAAAGTTGAAATTTTCAATCAATATTTCTCTTCTGTTTTTTTTGTCCAACACCAGTATTGTATATCCTACACCTCCCTTATATTATGTATCACATAATATGGAACCAATTTTGATTACAGATACTTTGGTTCTAAAGGAACTGACATCCCTCAAACTGAATAAATCTGCTGGCCCAGATTGCATTCACCCTTGTATCCTACACAAATGTCATACAGTGTTGTGTCAACCTCTTTCCCTGCTGTTAAAATTATCATTAAATCTTTCTAGACTACCTCAGGATTGGAAAAATGCACATATCATTCTTATTTTTTAAAAAGATAGAAAGGACCTTACTGAAAATTATTGACCCATCAGCAGTTGTTAAGGTCCTTGAAAGAATAATCAATTCTGCAGTTGTTAAACACCTTGATGCAAACAATGTTTTACACAGTTCACAACGTGGCTTTTGTTCTGGAAGATCTGTTGACACTAATCTCCTTGAATCATATGATCACATCACCAAGTTGCTTGATATTGGGGTGCCTGCTGACATGATTCTGCTTGACTTTTCTAAAGCTTTTGACAAAGAGTGTCACAAATGACTTGCAATTAAATTGCGCGCACTTAAGCTTGAAGAGAAACCCCTGCTCTGGATCCTTGATTGTCTTTATTTGCAAAACCAATGTGTTCAGTTGTTTATGACTCTGGAGATTGTGTTCTTTTTTCTCAATGCATGTTCTGAGTGGTGTTCCTCAGGGAAGTGTCTTGGGTCCTACACTATCTAATATTTTCATCAATGATGCTCCTTCCATTATCAGCAGTAAATCAATGCAGATGACCAGAAGCTTCTTGGACCAGCTTTGTCCTTTGAAGATCATGCCCTGTTGCAAAATAATCTTCAACTGCTGGGTCAATGGGCTGAGGCCTGGCTTCTTGAATTCAATGTTGCCAAGTGTCATATCATTCACTTTGGCAAACAGAATCCTTGCCGCTCCACCCACTCTCGACCACTTTTTCTTAGATCACCCACTCTCCTCTGTAAATAATGAGCAAGATATTGGTGTCACTATTGACAATGAATTAAAATTTAGCACTCATGCTACGAGGTCTGCTGCTGGAGCTAGTTCAACCTTGGGTTTGATTAAGCATACCATTTCTACTTGTTCTTCAAAAGTCATCAGTCATCTTTATAAGGGACTTGTACGTCCTAAGCTTATCAGTCTTCTTTATAAGGGACTTGTACATCCTAAGCTTGAAGTTGGAATGTCACTTGCCTCTCCATATTTTAAAAAAGATATAAAAGTTCTTAAAGATGTGCAGAGACGTGCCACTAAAGTGATACCTGGCATGTAAGAGCTTCCCTACCCTGTAAGACGTTCAAAGCTGAAACTCCCTACACTTGTATACAGGAGAAATAGAGGGGATGCCATTTTAGCCTTTAAGTTATTGAAGGCTAATATTCTCCCAGCATTATTCCCTACTGTTATTACCAATTCAAGAACTAGAGGTCATCACCTGAAACTTGTCAAGCAATCTACAACATCTAGAGTCCATACTCAATTCTTTTCTACCCATATTGTCAACAATTGTAACAAATTATCTAATAATACAGCTACTACTGAATCTGTTGATGTTTTTAAACAAAGGCTAGATGCTGAGTGGTCCTCCTGAGAGTGTAAATTCAATTGGGATGCTACCAAAGATGGAGCAGCATCTGGTCACCAGTGATCCTTGCATACAACTAGTCATCATGCCAGAGCTCTACAAGGAGAAATCCTTAGATTGCTCCTAGCTGCAATTTAAGGTAAAACAAAGATATAAAAACAACAAATAGACTATCAACATCTACAATTGTCACAAAAGTGACTGAGTGTCATTGAAGCTAATAGAGTAGCTTCAATGAGAGCACCAAAGCACCAGAATAAAATGAATTTAAAATTAATTATGCTGTTGCTATATAATCCAGTATGAGTCTAGATAACTCCACATTTGGAAACATGTTAAGAAAGCAATTCATACTTTATAATATGCAGAATAATCATAATTAGTACATTTTGCATGAACCTTTTTTTCTTTTCCCCCCCCCCCCCTAATTTTACAGTAAATCTAGTTTCATAGTATTCTGAATTTGACTAAAAGTTATATTTCTGTACCATGTCTACCTGGTCTAGGGGAAAAGCTTAAACAGATTTTATGCAAATATAATATTGACGCTTTCAGTCAACTAGAGCATTAAGCAGTTTCCTAAATTCTGGGAATGATTTAACTTGTGGCAATTTGGTTGGTGAGGTGTATAGAATCCTTTTTATGTGTGGTGTTTTACATTGGTCAAACTGACCCAAAATTTGTTGAACAATTTATTAAGCACTAACTAATTAGATAAAGGTATGAAATTTAGTAAGCCTTCTAAAACTTTTGTTTAAGTTTTGACAGAACACATTTTCTATCACACTGTTCATAACATACAATGCCGCAACCATTTCTAACAATAGAGGGTTCACACTGTGGATTAGGGAGGCAATTAAAAACAAAAAAAAACCTTCTTACTAGTATTTCAATAAACAGAGATACAGGATACAGGTAATTTGAATATTGACCTGATATATAACGTTCTCCTTAAAAGTGAACCATTAGCTAATGCAGGTTATAAAGTTTTTACAAAATCACCTGAGGACTAGATCAAATACAATACATAGGAGAATTGAAGCAGTAGTCGCAAGCAATAGGCTAATTTTGTAACAGGATAAATAGTTTTATTTTATCCAGTTGCTTTAGTGTTCTCATTGAAGTAACTCTATTAGCTTCTGCAACACTCAGTCACAGTAGCAAAAATTGCAGATATTGATATTTGTTGTGTCTATTTCTTGGTTTTTGGATTTTGTTTGAATTTTGGTTATTTGAGTTTTTATCCTAAGTTTTCTCAGCATTGAAGACACCTTCTTTTGTACAGCCAAAATATTTGTTGTGCTTTAGTTTTATTCTTTTCCTTCTACTAGCCACATTCCTGTTTGTATCTTTATTTTTGTATTCCTTTCCCTCCCTTTGTTGTTTTTTCAGCAATTTTATCCATAGCCTCTGCTTCTCATCCTCTTAATCTATATTTTAGTATAGTCTTCATACTATAGAAAAAAAATAGCTAACTAATTTTAAAAGCTTAACCCACCCCCTTCTTCCATATATATTTCCCATTTATAAAGCCTTGTATCACTCTTATTTCAGCCCATATACCTTTAAATTGAATCAGTAGCTATTTTGTTTTTAGGAGTGGTTCTTAAAGAATTTGTACAGAAGTCAAACTTTAGTAAATGAGGAAAGGGGTAGTTTTTTTTGTATGTTAATTAAAAAAAACTTTCCACAAAATAAGTTTTTCAAAGAAAAGTGATGAGCTTCATTAAACCAAAAATTCAAAAAACTAAATAACAACTCTCGACCGAGCGTGAAACTACATAAAATAGCCATAGATGAGTAAACGAAATGAAGAACAAGTCAGTTTTAAAGCTATTACTCGAGTCAAGCAGAAAGCGAGCAAAACTCTGCATAAGTAGGGCTCAAAACCCTTATGCCTTCCCAAGGCCAGAACGAAATTTGCCCTTTACTGAAAAAATATAAATGTTTTTACTTTTATAACTTTAATAAATCAAATAATATCAACATTTTGATTACTAAATATCAGTATGTGTATATTAAACTGACAATGTACATTCATTTGTATTTTTTTTCAGTAAAGTGCAAATTTTGTTCTTGCCTTGGGAAGGCATAGGGGTTTTGTGCCCAACTTATGTTAATTTCTGCTCGTTTTGAGTTTGACTCGATTATTTATTGTAATTTCTGTTCGTTTTGGGTTCCATTTATTTATTGATGCTGATCTGGGGTAATTTCACGCTTGGTAGATTATTTGATTTTATTTTTGCTCATTTTTTGTTTAATGGAGTTCTTTACTTTTCTTTGAAAAACTTATTTTGTGGAAAAAGTTTTTTTAATTAATTTCTGTTCGTTTTATATTGACATAGTCTTTTCAGGGAAAAAGAAAATAATGCTTTAAATCTTTTCTTTTTTTAAGACTTAATAGTTTGGCCTGCCATTTGTATGCTGGAGAAAAGATTTCAGCAATTTTTAACAATATACACCCTTTTAAAAATCTAGACACAAATAGTTGTAATTTAGTTTCATACCTCCTCTAGTTGACCTGAAATGGAAAACTTGATACCATTTGGAAAAAAATATGTTTACTTCCTTTGATAGCTTGAATACGCTTACGCTATTTTGATTTGGTCAAATTTTAAGAGCAGAAGTAGCCCCGAAAGTCTGAACATAATACCCTCAGTCGTTCTTGGGATACTGCTGAGATGCTTTATTGGGTAATACAGGTAATACATTTTGATTTAATGTTAAGGCAACATTTAGTTTTTAAACATAATGTGCAAATGTTGGGCGTGGAGGGGGATTAGTTGCCCTCCAATCACTTTTGACTATTAAAAAGGGCGTCAGCCCATCTATTTTCAATCTAATGAGCCCTTTTCGAAGTTCCCACGACAACTCCCTCGATACGAATTGCCCTGGTCTAAACAACAAAAAATAATCCACTATACCCACATCGATCTTCGCTAAAATAATGTCAAGCCTTCCAGTCACTTTCGACTATTAAAAAGGGCACTAGGCCTTTCGATTTCCAATCAAATGAGCCCTTTTTGAAACGACAACGCTTTCTATAAACACCTTACATGCCCCCAGGGCATAAATTACAACTTAAAGTTAAGAGAGGAAAGGACAGAATAAATGAAAGTAAAACCAAAAAAGGGTGAGAAAACGAGGATTTTGTCAGCCAGTGTCAAAAACATGAAGGCGAAAAAAAGCAAATGTTTCGACAAGGGCCTCTGCCAAGTCGTCCTCAGTGCTAAACAAAAAAAGAAAAGAAGAAAAAAACAACAAAAAAACTAACCTTTTGGTGTTTACTGTACAAGATACAAACAGACACCCAACCCTAAGATTGTAATAAATTACAACCCTTACCCTAAGGGCTGTTAGGGTGGTCATCATCTTGTAAGACCTAATTTCCAGAACTTTCAACTACGTTAACCAAAATGGCTATCTAGAAATTTTGATTGGATGTGTTTGGCAAAATGGTGGGCGTGAGAGGGGCGATAGTCACTCTCCAATCACTTTCAACTATTAAAAATGGCAGTAGCCCTTTCAATTTCCAATCAAATGAGCCCTTTTGAAGTTTCTATGACAACACTTTCAATAAAAATCTTGTATGCCCCCAGGGCATAACTTACAACCCTTGCCCTGAGGGCTGCCGGGGGGTGTCATTCTCAAAGACCTAAATTTCAGAACTTTCTGCTACGTTGAACCAATAGCTATCTGAAAATTTTGATTGGATGTGTTTGGAGGAATGGTGAGCGTGAGAGGGGGCTTAGTTACCCTCCAAACACTATCGACTATTAAAAAGGGCACTAGCCCTTTCAATTTCCAATCAAATGAGCCCTTTTGACGTTTCTTCAACAACGCTTTCAATAAAAACCTTATATACCCCCAGGGTATACCTTACAACCCTTGTCCTGAGGGCTGTGGGGGGGGAGGGGGTTCATCCTTAAAGACCTCATTTTAAGAAATTTCAACTACGTTGAATAAAATGGCTACCTGAGAATGATGATTGGATATGTTTGGGGAAAAGGTGGGCGTGAGGGGGGGGGGTCAATTATTCTCCAGTTACTTTCAACTATTAAAAAGGGTAATTTCTATTTCCAAACAAATGAGCCCTGTTTGAAATTTTTACAACAACTTTCTATATAAACCCTATATGCCCCAAGGGTATAACTTGCACTGAGCTGAGGGGGTTATCATCCTAAAAAACCTAATTTCCCGAACTTTCGTCTATGTTGAACAAAATGGATATCTCAAAATTTTGATTGGATGTGTTTGGGGAAATGGTGGGCGTGAAAGGGGGGCTAGTTGCCCTTCAATCGCTTTCGACTAATAAAACGGCACTAGCCATTTCAATTGAATGAGCCCTTTTTAATGTTCTTACAACATCGCTTTCTATAAAAACCTTACATGCTCCCAGGGCATAACTAACAACCCTTCCCCTGAGGATTGTGGAGGGGGGGGTGGGCTGTCATCTTTAAAGACCTAATTTCCAAAACTTTCAATTACGTTGAATAAAATGGCTATGTAAAAATTTTGATTGGATGTGTTTGGGGAAAAATGGGCGTGAGAGGGGGGGTTAGTTGCCATCAAATCATTTTCGACTATTCAAAAGGGCAGTAGCCCTTTAAATTTCCAATTGAATGAGCCCTTTTTCAAGTTTCTACGACAAAGATTTCAATAAAAACCTTGTATGCCCCCAGGGCATAACTTATAACCCTTGCCCTGAAGACTGTGGGGGGAGTGTCCTGCTCAAAGGTATAATTTCCTGCATTTTAAACTGCGTGGAACAAAATGGCTATCTCAAAATTTTGATTGGATATGTTTGGGGAAATGGTGAGCGTAGAAGGTGTTAGTTGCCTTCCAGTCATTTTTGGCTATTAAAAAGGGCACTAGCCATTTCAATTTCCAATCGAATGAGCCCTTTTTGAAGTTTTTACGACTACGCCTTCTATAAACACCTTTTATGCTCCCAGGGCGTAACTTACAACCCTTGCCCTGAGGGCCGTGAGGGAGTGCCCTCCTCAAAAACATAATTTCTATCTAAAAATCAACAACGCTGAAAAAAATGGCTATCTCAAAATTTTGATTGGATGTGTTTGGGGAATAGTTGGGTGAGAGAAGGGGGTTAGTTGCCCTCAAATAACTTTCGGCTATTAAAAAGGGCACTAGATCTTTGAATTTCCTTTTGAATGAGCCCTTTTTCAAGTTTCTATGACAAAGATTTCAATAAAAAAAAAAATATGCCCACAGGGCATAACTTATAACCCTTACCCTGAAGACTGTGAGGGGAGTGTCCTGCTCAAAGGTATAATTGCCTGAACTTAAAACTGTTTGGAACAAATGGCTATCTCAAAATTTTGATTGGATGTGTTCGGGGAAATGGTGAACGTGGAAGGGGTGTTAGTTGCCTCCCAATTACTTTCGACTATTAAAAAGGGCACTAGCCCTTTGAATTTCCAATCGAATGAGCCTTTTTTGAAGTTTCTATGACAACACCTTCTATAAAAACCTTGTATGCCCCCAGAGCATAACTTACAACCCTTGCCCTGAAGACTGTGGGGGAATGTCCTCCTCGAAAACATAATTTCTATCTTGAAATCAACTACGCTGATCAAAATGGCTATCTCAAAATTTTGATTGGATGTGTTCCGGGAAATGGTGGACGTGGAAGTTGTGTGAGTTGCCTTATAATCACTTTCGACTATTGAAAGGGGCACAAGCCACTCCAATTTCCAATTGAATGAGCCCTTTTCGAAGTTTCTACGACAACTTCTTTGATACGGAGTGAACTGCTCTAATGGAAAAAAAAATAATAAATGATGCATTGTGCCAACATCGTTCTCATTTGTTCTCAGGGCGTAACTTAAAACCCTTGCCCCGAGGTTTGTGAGGGAGTGTCCTACTCAAAAACATTTTCTATCTGGAAATCAACTACGCTGAACAAAATAGCTATCTAAAAATTTTTATTGGATGGGTTTGGGGGAAGGATAGGCGTGGGGAGGGGCTAGTTCCAATCACTTTCGACTATTAAAAAGTGCACTAGCCCTTTGAATTTACAATCGAATGAGCCTTTCTTGAAGTTTCTACGACAACACCTTCTATAAAATCCTTATATGCCCCCAGAGCATAACTTACAACCTTTGCCCTTAAGGCTGTGGGGGAATATCCTCCTCAAAAACATAATTTCTATGTTAAAATCAACTAAGCTGGTCAAAATGGCTATCTCAAAATTTTGATTGGATGTGTTCCGGGAAATGGTGGACGTGTAAGTTGTGTTACTTGCCTTACAATCACTTTCGACTACTAAAAAGGGCACAAGCCACTCCAATTTCCAATTGAATGAGCCCTTTTCGAAGTTTCTACGACAACTTCTTCGATACAGAGTGCCCTGCTCTAAAGGAAAAAAATAATAAATGATACATTGTGCCAACATCATTCTTGTTTGCTCTCAGGGCATAACTTAAAACCCTTGCCCTGAGGGTTATGGGGGAGTGTCCTCCTCAAAAACATATTTTCTATCTGAAAATCAACTACTCTGAACAAAATGTCTATCTTTCGATTGGATGTTTTGGGGGAATGATGGGCTTGGGGGGAGCTAGTTGCCCTCCAATCACTTTCGATTATTAAAAATGGCACTAGCCCTTTGAATTTCCAATCGAATGAGCCTTTTTTGAAGTTTCTACTACAACGCCCTCTATAAAAAACCTACTATGCCCCCAAGGCATAACTTAAAACCCTTGCCCCGAGGGTTGTGAGGGAGTTTCCTGCTCAAAACATATTTTCTATCGGGAAATCAACTACGCTGAACAAGATGGATGTCTAAAAATTTTGCTTGGATTGGTTGAGGGGATTGATAGGCGTGGGGGGGGGGCTAGTTGCCCTCCAATCACTGTCGACTATTAAAAAGGACATTAGCCCTTTGAATTTCCAATCGAATGAGTCTTTTTTAAGTTTCTACGACAACGCCTTCTATTAAAACCTTTTATGTCCCAGGGCATAACTTAAAACCCTTGCCCCAAGGGTTGTGAGGGAGTGTCCTCCTCAAGAACATATTTTCTATCTGGAAATCAACCTCGCTGAACAAAATGGCTATCTCAGAATTTTGATTGGATGTATTTGGGGGAATGATGGGCGTAGGGGAGGGGGCTAATTGCCCTCCAATCACTTTCGACTATTAAAAAGGGCACTAGCCACTCTATTTTTCAATCGAATGAGCCCTTTTCAAAGTTTCTACGACAACTGCTTCGATACGAAGTGCCCAGGTATGGAGGGAAAAAATGAACATTGTGACCACATCGTTCTTTACTTAGGCAGCGCAAAATATTTCTCCTTATCTTCAGTTAAAAAAAAAACTTTTATTTTATTTCTGACTTTTTTTTAAACCATGCTAGGAGATCCCTTTCCCACCCTGTAAAAAGTGTTAGAAAAACAGCTGGGATGTTTTGGCCATGAAATGCACTGTTTGAAGTATCTCCCTCCATCTCTTAACTTCAAAACAATCAGAGAACCCTGTTGCTGAAGTTTTAGGGCCTTTTTAAATTTTGCAATTCGTCCATTACTGGCACTAGAATATCCAAAGTGCCCCCCCCCCAAAAAAAAGATTTTTTCTGATGCCCTCTTTCCCTATTTTTTCGTTTTTACTCTTTTTTCAAAATAAATTTGTCAGTTATTGGCATCTTTGTCACATTGCTCCCCCCCCCCAAGATTTTTTTCATATTCGCCCTAGTCACAATGGGGCTCCCCTAAGTGTTTGCTCTTGATCCGCCCCTGCTTACATGTAGTATTTGTTATTGGGAACACTCAAACATTTTTTGCAGGGGAGTTTTCAGCAGGGATCAACTTATCTGGCAGGAATTTTATCTATATACTTTCCTTAACACTTATCAACTAAACTAGAAAAAAACTACACACAACTCAAATAAAATTCTCAAGTTTAAAAAACCCTAAATTCTGTGGAAATAAATGTCTAGAACCATGTTTGGGAATATTAAGGGGTAAAGGTTGGATGCATTATCAGCAAAGTAATGATAATATTTTACAATTTATTTTTATTTATTCTTTCTCCTCTTGATCTGGTTTCCCAGCCATGGAGCCTTTTGGAAGGAGAAGGGATGTGTTTTTTGTGATAAGTAAAAAACTAAGTAAGTATGACGACACTAGACCCTTAAGGTCCAAACCGGCGGTGCTGATCTCCGTTTCGTGGCCCTCAGCCAGGAAGTGGAATGGGGGGCTGGGGGCCAGCCATCCTGTAAACATGCAAAAAAAACAAATATGTATACAAAGCAAAAAGAAAAAAATTACAATGCAATCCTTAATTTATACTTTGCAGCATGCCGCTATTGATAAGATTATTATGTTTTCATCCAGTATTATCTACATTTCAAATAGTGCTAATTCGTCAACAACTGGAGTTCCATCGTCACTCGCTACATCAAATTATAAGAGCAAATTCTAAGTTTATCTCCACAAATAGACCATAAGTTGCCACTCCTACAGTCTTTCTAAGGCTATAGTCCGGCCTGTTTTAAATTTTGGAACATGTCTTACACCCTTCTTTTGAGAAGGATAGTAGCCCAATCAAAGGAGTTCAGAGGTGTGTTTAGAAGTCTATAGTTGGCCTACATGATCTTCCATACAATAGGAGCCTGGGATGTTTGTAGCTGCCAACACTTGTCTTTCAACTTTGTCATGGAGGCATTATGCTGACCTACAAGAATGATGTACAACTAAATAACCCCCTTTACCAAACATTCAAGTCAACACCATTCAAGAGGCTATACCAAAAAAAAAATGCTAAAATGTCCTGATAATAATCCATAAATGCAGCAATATATCTTCTCTGAGCATGTTCTCATCAACTAAAATAGTATCAAAACTGAAACCAACCTTTTGCTCAGACTGCTGCTGTCAGAGCAGGTATTGAAACGTGCTATAAAAAATTTGAAATAAATGGAACTCACACTCATAACCTCCTACAAACTCGAAGCGCAAACTTCTCGATCATCCCATCAAAAACCTTCATAGGCAATTTATCCAATTTTTGTCACTTTGCTGCTTGTAATAGCAACAGTCTTTTTTATCATTGGGAAATTCGATCAAACTTTACTTCAGTTCTGAATGTGTCCAAATATGCCTCTACATATATATATTTTTTTTTTTATTCAAGGCTCCAACATGTGAACATGCGTTTTGTAATAGATGCATTAGTGAGTGGTTAACAAGAAACCAGACTTGTCCTATAGATAGAACATATATAACAATTGATGCTCTAAAGCCTGCTCCAAGGATCCTGAGGAATTTTCTTTCAAGGTATATATTTATTTCTCTATATTTCAAATAGATAAAAACTGATTTATGAGAGACCAGAGACAGGATGAGTTTTGCAAAGTTCTTTTTCATTTTCTTCCTTGCTGCTACCAGCAGTTTCCTAAGGCATTATTTTCAGGTGTCAAAAGCAGTTGATAGAGGTGCAAAGTATTCAACTCTAATTGTATAAACTCATTGATTCCATAATCTTTGATATTTGTTGGATGTATCCCTGCCTGTGCATTGCCATGTTTTTCAATAATACCTGACATTTGTAGATGATGAATTCATGATCTAAAATCAAGATTATACTAGGTCTGTTGTGAAATTGTAGCCATCATTCTTTAAATGGTAATCAGTGACTTTCGCCATATTTGGAGTTAATTGTTTCCCTACATTCCAAGCTATCATAACCATTATTGTGGAGTATTTTTCAAGAACTAACTAAACAAGAACAAAGTTTTTGAGATGGAAGTAAAGAGCAAAGATGTAGCCAAAGATAAAGATGATTGTTTTGCAGTTTATGTAAGATTTATTTGCAAAATCAGCTCAAATAATGTGGCTTGTCATATATCCTGAGATTTATGAAAAACTAGCACTTTACTATGCAGTAACCCAATGTTAAAAACAGAATGTTTCCTTAGAAGTAAAAAGCCCTTAAGTAGCATTCAAAAGTAAGACTTATTTTTATGGCTCTGTTTAGCCTCTCACAATCCCTTAACATCCTTGATGTTGGTACTTTTCAGTTAATACTTAAAATTTTCAAAAAGAGATGGCAGTTTCAGAAGTAACTTTTGTTATTCCCAATTCAAATTCAAAACGTGCTTCTTAATTTTTGGATTCTAGAGGACAGGGATTGAGGAGATATTGTTAACCTTACCATGGTTATTATGGTGTTTTTGACCATGGTGATTATGTGGTATGCTTGTTTTGCTTCCCAGCTTTTCATATCCAGAAATGGAACCAAAAAGTTTTTTTGCGACATATTACTTTACAATGATATTATCAAGAAGTACTCACAGAAGAGCATGAAGATATGATCAATGTCTTTAAGTGAGCCATTCAAAATCCCATATGATACTGTGGAAGCCTGCTTGCCCTGGGGGAAAAAAATTAGACCCACAACTGCTAGCCATGCAAAAAAAATCTGTATTTTCAGGATGTGAGTTCAAAACCTAGAGTTAGGGGGTTTCAACAATGGGGAGTACAATAGTGCACTTTTCATATTTATCTGCCGCCAGTTCAAGGGGATTCGACCTCTTTAAGTTCATGATAATTTCTGTATGCAGTGAATTTGATAAATGAATGAACCAATATATAATTGTTATCATTTCGATTGTTCAACAAAAAAGAAATTTTCATGGAATTTTTTTTTCAAAATGTGGTTTTAAACTTTTGGTTACTATGTACTGTGTTTTGCTATGTACATATTGCAGCTATTGGTACAATCATGATCTAATATATATGAGCAAACAAATCCATAACTTTGTCAATCATATTACAATCACATTGTCAATCCATAACATATGAAGATAATGAATTTATGGAGTATTTTACGATTACCACAGCTATAGTTAGACAGCCACAACTATGACTGGAATACAGTTGGCTCTTGTGGTACTTAGAGAACTTGTGTCTGAAAAAGTAACTAACTAGATGTGTATATGAACGTCACTCTTAGGATCAAATAATTCTACCAAGATTCCATGAGTGTATTTTTGTCGGTAATAGTGATTAGTTTGATGAATGTAATGGTATTTTTACCATTACGTCACGCTTAGGATTAAATAATTCTACCAAGATTCCATGAGTGTATTTTTGTTGGTAATTGTGATTAGTTTGATGAATATAATGGTATTTTACCATTACGTCGCCATGGACGCCCATAAGCTGAATTCCAGGGGGGGGGGGAGCAAACCTCGTCTAATTGGCACTTTTAATGCTATATGATAGAAATCTCAGAACAAAAATATAAAAATAAGGCAACATCATTCAGCCCGGGGGTTTTGGCCCCCCCCCGTCCCCTCCTTATGGGCGCCCATGTACGTCACTCTTAGGATTAAATAATTCTACCAAAATTCCATGAGTGTATTTTTGTCGGTAATAGTGATTATTTTGATGAATGTAACGGTATTTTTACCATTATGTCACTATTGAGTTATTATAAGTTATTATATTTCTGCTGGATTGATGTGGCTCTATAATTTTCTTTGATTAATTAATATCATGTTAATTAATATAATTTTCTTGTTAATTAATATCATATAGACCCATTTAAATGTGAGTTATTCTTTTGCTTTTCATTTTGATTTTGTTTGTGTAGCATTTTATGTTTATACGACATAGGATAATTCTGTATTTATGTACAGAATTATATACCAATTTGAAAAAAAATATGAAAAAAGGAGTAGCAAAACTCCGAACCAAAAGATAGCCGGAGGCATGCCCATCCACAGCTTTCATTAATCACGTACGTAAAGGACCTTTGGTGATTATTTTACGTCACGGATTCCATGAGTGTATTTTTGTCGATAATAGTGATTATTTTGATGAATGTAATGATATTTTTACTGATATATTTTTAC